>NC_140470.1:32950713-32990713 GCF_051167445.1 Perissodus microlepis | reverse complement strand
ACGCATGCTCAGCAGACACACACCCGCCAGCCACACACACACGCACGCCATATCTGAGGAGGAAGCAGAAGAAGCCTTTCAGAATAAAAACTGAAACGCGTGGTTGAGTATGAGCCGCTGACACGTGAGTAGATGGTGCATGTTCATCATGGATCGATCTGTAAACTAACGAGTCTCCAGCAGCTGCTGTCCCGGGGTCCGAAGACACGAGCGCTTTCGGGAAACACCTGTTCATTCAGATAATCAGTCCCTCAGCCAATCAGCTGCACCACAATGAAATGTTCTGAAAGCTGACATTGTCTCGTCAAACAGCACCACAGTGCCTGTGAACACACACTTAGCAAACAACACCAGACTTCATTCAAACTGTGTTCACGTTAGATTTTATTCTGAAACTCCCAATCTTTGTATTTTAGGAGAACAGCACTGAGTGGGAAACTGACAATTTGGCTAATTTAGGACTGCGTTTATTCAAGTGAACTTCTTACTTTCTGGTTCTATTTTCATCAAACAAAAACACTGTACAGACACACTGAGGGCTGGTTTCCCACACATTCATTATTATGTAATACTATATATAATAATACACATCTGCTCAAATACAACCAGATCTCGTGTCTGTCCTCACACTCTGAGCAGAGCCAGGCTTCATTCACAAGTCTCTCAATTTTCGCCTTACATTGACAAAGATAACAGTGCTGTCCTGTGGGTGTTTAAGAAAACAGAACCAGACTCCATTCAAATTTCGGCCACTTTTAGAGGATTTATCTGGCTGTGGTTTGGCAGCTAAAACGGAGCACACGAGGCTGTTTTGGGTGAAGCCTGGTTTGTGCTTCTCCCGTGAGGACTGGGATTATTGATTATTGATCTGATCGTTTTACGCACAAAGCTGAGTTTGATTAAGGAGGAGGCGTTCACGGCCCGGTGCTCATCTCTCTCAGCTGAGCTAGTCTTTTTCGCCGCGTTTTAAATAACACAGCAGCACGTGACCCCATCGCTGATCTATCGATACTTTGCCGCTTCAGCAATCACATGCTGCTTCCCGCGAGAACTTTAATTAACGTTGGTTTAAAAGGGTCAGAGGTCACACAGCTGTTCGGTTTCCCACCCGCTCGGTTTAAACCCCGAAAGTTTCACAAACAACTAAAATCAGCTGAAAGTGAACGCCACGCACCTCTAACACATCGATCCCATCTGATCAGCTGTGACCGATCCGGACAGAGAGAATCACGCAGTCTGCTCCGCACTCCTCCACCCTCCGACTCCAGCTCCACAAACTGCTGTTGCTGAGAGCACGAAGATATCCGCCTGTGCCGCGTTCACGGACCCACAGAGAGCTCCGAATTCAAAAACCTCAGGATATACATATATTTTTTAAATCAAAAGGCAGCGCCCAGTTGCTTCTGCAGGGTGACAGCGCCACTCTGCGGTCAGTCAGAGGAAGTGCAGCTCGCCCAGCGCTCACATCAGTGCTGACAGGAAGTGTAACCTCGAAATAACGCGTCACCAGAACACCAGAAATGAAAGCAGACTCCGCCAAAGTGCTGAATATACAAGTGAGACCAAAGAAGAAGAGGGTTCATCTCCGTCTCCCTGTCAGCTTCACCTGCAGCTTACTGGCCAATCAGATCCCAGAAAACGGCCTCACGCTTCCTGAGAGGTCAAAGTGCAACCTGTTTCACTCCTGAAACACTGCTGACACTTTATTAGGTACACCTCAGTATCACCAGCCTGGAGCTGCTTTCAGCCTTCATGGATTCAAGGAGCTGCTGGAGGTCAGGATCCATGTTGATCTGACATCATCACACATGCTGTTGTAGCCATCATAACAGTAAAGCTCCTCTACTGGTCTGTGACTGTGGAGGCCATCTGAGTGCAGCACATTCACCTCTGACCTCGTGTCTGCACTGCAAAATGAGCCCGTCATGTGATTGGCTGATACTACAAGTGGCAGGTGAGTGTATTTAAGCTGAGATGAACTCAGTTCTTATCATCCTTCTTTGACTGTCGGCTCAGCACCAGCTTCACTTCCTCTTCAAATGAACTTTTAACACACGGACACACACACACACACACAGGAATAAATACCCAGAGCAGGATGTTTGAACCCACTGAACCTTTATTGATGTTTGGAACCCAAATGACAGTAAAACTGAGGCAATTAACGATCAATGAGATCAATCAGTATTCACACAAACAGCTTTCAGATGCTTTTATTGATCCAAAGAGAAAGAAAAACAACGGAAAGAGGGCGGGCTCCTCGGTAGACGAGTCCACGACGCCTCCCGCTCAGACGATGCTTACCTTCAACACCTGCGAGGGCCCATCGATAAACCAATCAATCATCAATAATCTATGTACAGGGGTAACAGCTGATTCAATCACTGTAACACCAGAGTTACCAAAAATACTTTAATGTATAAATTAGATCATGTACAGGTTCACTGAGGCAGCCGCGCGGCCGCGAGTCCAAATACAAAAATGTATTCAAGTACAGACGCAGAGGACGAGTCCCTGCAGCTAAAAACCGCCGCCACCTCACAACGCCGCCGCCACCTCCTCACCTGCCTCCGTCTTCACTTCAGGAGGCTCCCCGCTCTCATTCTGCACCTCCTGTTTCACTGAGGTAGCGGCGGCAGCAGCAGCGGCAGCAACAGCACAGGAAGTGACCTCCTCCTGCTTTTCTTCCGTCTTCACGAAGGCGCCCAGCGGGTGGTCGGTCAGCAGCTTACTGGGCGACGGCGTGACGTCGACATACGACGATGTCTGAGGACACAAATGAGAGCGGCGCAAAGAAAAACACGTGAGTTTATACCAGAGAAGAAAAAAAGAGGAGGAAGGAGGAGATAAGGGAGAAGGAGGTGAGGGAGGAGGGGAGGGGAGGGAGGAGGTCTGACTTACGTTCTTATAATCCTCGAAGCAGGAGGGGTGGAAGTTCTGTGGAGGGAAAACAAACAGCTGGTCACTCGCTTTGTTCTTATTGGTCATCTTACTGATTAGAAGTGGATGGGCGGAGCCTCGGCGCACCTTGTCATCGACCTTGACGGCGTTCTTCAGGAACCAGTCCTCCTCCTCCTCCACCCAGTACGTCTCAAAGGGCTCCTGACAGATCTCACAGCTCTGCAGGGAGGAAGGAAGCATTTTTATTGGCCGAGCCTGTGATGTCACCGACAAGCAGGTTGGCCGTCGATTGGCCGTCCGCCGTACTCACCTCTCCCACCTGGTCCTTGGTGGCTCTCACGCTCTGGAACTCCTTCTCCTTGGCAGCCGCCTGGCTCTTCTGCACCTCCTCCTCGTTCTCCTTCTCGAAGAACTGGCTCTTGGCGCGCTCCTCCAGGTCGGCGATCTCCTCGAACTCGATCCAGTCCTGCACGACAAACGTATCGTTACATCGGAGCGCTCCACAGGGAGCTAGGCGCCGCGCTCCATGAGGCGTGTGCGTTCTCACCGTGAGGCTGTAGTACCAGCGGCGGTGCGTGACCTTCTTGCTCGCCACTTTGCCGGCGTGGTTCTGCCTGAAGTGCCAGTCCAAGTGGTCAGCGTACATGTCGGTCTGGGCGGCGGTGAAGCGCATGCTGCACAGGCAGCACTGGTTCCCTGAGTACAGCTTCGTCACCACGCTCTCGTAGCGCCTGCGGGAGGGGCGGGGCAAAGTGAGTCACAGCAGAACAAGGTGTAACCACGACGATGAGGACAGGCACATACTCACTGTTTCATATCGTCGATGCTGAAGCTGGTGAGGTCCAGCACGTCGTCCTCGCCCTCGACCTCACCCTCCACCTCCTGCTCCTCCTCTTCCTCCTCCTCTGGTGGCGGTGCCGGCGGAGGTGCAGAAGACGATTCTGGAAAAAAACAAACACATCAAACTCGACTGAAGAAGAAGGTTAAAGGTGACAGAGGGAGGGGCTTCACTGACCGTTGCTGGAGGCGGGCGCGGCGTCGGGCTGCGAGGGTTTGATGATGCCGGTGGAGAGGAGCTTGGACAGCAGGTCGTTCACGTCCACCTGACCGAAGTGGTTCTCCGGAGGGACGACCTGCGGATCTACGCAAATACAAACAACCAGTCACGATTTCTGACCTTAAACTCGAGAGCGTTAAAGCTGACCGACACAAACGCCACGCAAACTTACTCTGCTGTCCGAAAGGCACGGCGGTCTGAGGTAGGAAGGGCTGGGCCATGGCTCCCATCACGCTCACCTGAAAACAGCACAGGTACAAACACTCAGATCATTCCCCAGGAACTCGCTCTGCTCAACAACGTGGCCTCTGCACCAATCAGAGCCACCAGCTCAGAGGATCAACTGCACAATCTTTCTGCCATTTCTGCACCTCTCACCCCGACCTGACACGTTCAGTTGTTTGCTCAGCAGCGTCTGCTGCCACCTTCTGGCAGTAGTGGGGCTAATTTAATGATAAATGATAAATGTCCTGAACCGGCGCAACAGCACGCTCTGTAGCATTAACTCCGCCCTCTGCACAGCCTGATACCTTTAAATGTAGTTAAGAATTTTTTTTAAAAATGATCTCTTTACAAAAAAACAAAGTAAAATTAATCATCACAGAGGTCAAAGGTCCAGAAACTTGTGACCATGCAGAACAGTAACACTTGCAGTCCATCTGTGCTGCATGACTGCTGGGCCTACCCGATTGGCTGTTTTATATGGAAGAACTCCATTCGCTCCAACTGACTTGGAGTAGTTGCAGAAGTTAGCAACATAGGCTGGCTGTGCCTCAGCGATAGCAGCGGAGACGATAGATGTAGGTTTTAAAGTTTAATTTTTTTCTAAATAAAACTCAGGTGTATGTATCGCACGAGGAGACTCAGGCACTGCGATTATACAGGATTAGCATGCTAGCATGCTGTTAGCAGGTCAATAACGGCTCTTTTAGCTGCGTCTCCATGTATCACATCAACTCTGATTTAACTGATGCCCCAAACTACAGTCACAGTTGCTCAGCTGTGGGTGGAGCTCCAGTTGCTCTGAATTTGACACTGGACTGAACTGAGGCATGAGGCAGCTCTGATTGAGACCCGTCTCAAACTACCTCTGTTCTCATTGGTCTAGATCCTGTGATGTCATGTGCGTTGCTTACCGGCTGCTGTAAGCCAGCAGCGGGTGCTGCGGGGTTATAGAAGGGGGCGGGTCCTGGCTGACTGAACGGCTGCACATGGAAGTTTCCGGCTTGCTGCATGTTCTGTTGCGCCGGGAACGCCGCTGGTGCTGCAGGGAACTGAGGATTGATGGGGTCCGGGAAACGCTGGGGGGGCATGGGGAAGTTCTGCTGGGGGGCCATGGGGGTTTCGTACATGGGCGGGCCCATCTGTCTCATGAGGGGCTGCAGGTTGTGTTGGGGTTCGAATCGCAGGTGGCCCTGCCCGGGGAAGTGCTCGAAGTGCGGGGGGCCTCCCTGATGTGGCACGTCATACCGGGGCCCCGGTTGGCCCGGCCCCTCGAAGTGTCCAGGGCCATCAAACCTCGTGGGGCCCTCGAAGCGTGCGGGCCGCTGCTGGAAGCCCATGGGGGTGGATCCAGGGCCGGGACCCATGTTGTTTAAGTGACGCGGTGCTTCGAAGCGCTGCAGCGGGCCCTCTGAGTGGCCCGGTGCCGGCACCTCAAATCGTGTCTGTAGTCCGACAGGAGCCCCGAACCTGCCGGGCCCCTGAGGGGGGCCCTCAAACCGCCCCATTCGTTCTCCGCCTCTCATCGGGCCGTGACTTATGTGCCCGGGACCGTCCACCCTCTCCGCCATTGTGTGATGAGTTGGTCCGGCACCCTCGAACCTGCCGGGGGCTGGGTGGTGAGGCCCCTCGCACTGCAGTGAGTCATCGAACCGCCCGGGGCCACCGCCGCCTTCATACCATCCTTGGGGGTGGGGCCTAGAAGAGCCCATATGACCGGGGCCATTGTAGCGTGCAGGGGGGTGTCCCCCGTCGTGAGGTGGCGTGTGTCCGGGTGACCCGCCGTGCTGTCGGACCGAAGATTGCGGCCCTCCACGGGGGAGTGGCGCCTTCAGGATGGATTTGGTTGAAGCATGAGGCGGCGGGGCATCCAGGGGCCCGTCGTCCGAGTGCTCGCTGTTTGGGCTCTCAAAGCGCGCTATCGGGCTCATGTCAGCAGAGTCTTTCTGTAACGGTGATAGCCGTTCGCGCTCGAAGCGTGTCGCCGTTGCGTCCAGGCCAGCTGGGCTCGGGGAGTTCCTGTGGACCACTGTGCCCGAGGGAGGGGGCACCTCCGGCCTGCGGGCGTCAGCAGCTGGGCCGTACCGCCGTGGGACATTATAGCTGCTCTTCTGCTCCTCGCGGTCGTTATAATGCTGCCGCTCTGTCAGCGGCGAGGTCCACTCTCTCTCACCTGGAAACCACAGAAGAAGAAATGCTGTGAACGCTGCCGCTTCCTGTCAGCTGATAAATTACAGTTTGAGCTTCATCTGTCTGAATGTGAGGGTGACACTACAGAACTGCAGAGGAGGTGGCCGACTACGACTCCCACAATGCCTTGAAAGGCTGGCGGTGAGAGGGAGCGTCTAATTGGCGGTTAGCTGATGATGTAATCGGGGCTCCTGACTGAATGTGTAAGACTCGTTAGAAATGTCTAACCCTGCTGAAGTATCCCTGATCGACACCCTGACACCCCGCCGCTCCAGAACCTGACCTCTGACCTCTCTGTGGATAAAGACGACAGATAACAGGTAACCTTCACGCCACTTGAACACGTGAACGCAGCGCAGCATGGTGGCGGCGTGCACTCACTTGTCTCTCTGTGGTCAGGTCTCTTCGTGAAGCGAAGACCTGGCTTCAGCGCTGGAAACTCTTTGCCGTGGTTGTACTCCTCAACCATGGGGGCGAGCGGCGCCCGATGCTCCTCGCACTCTTTGCTCCGCCTCTCGCCTGAAAAGGGCAGCGGATGTGTTTTTGTTTTAAAAAAACAAAACAAAAAACAGTAATAAAGCTCTGTTCTCTGGCTAATTTATTGATCATGTGACGCTCACCTGGCCTGTCTCGTGGGCCTCGGTTGTATTTATGTGGCGGCGGGTGTCCGGCGCTCTGACCGCCACCCATCTTCTCGCTGTGCCCTGGTTTGTCGGTGATCTCGGGATTCTCCTCCCCCTCCCACTCCTCTCCGGCAGGTCGGTGATTGACCTGAGTCTTCCTCAGCTTCGACTTGTGCTCGTAGTACGACAGCTCCGCCGGGTCCATGCCTTCGTGGGGGCGGGGCTGAGATGAGGGAGTGCTCAGCAGTGGCGGCTGCTTCTTGACGGGGAAGTCTGATTCGTCCCAGCTGTCTTTGCGCAGCTGGATCTCCTCCTGATACTGGTACAGCTGTTTGATCTGGTGAGCCATATTGAGGAACTCCTCGCGGGAGATCTCGCCACTCTCCATGCGCTTGCTCGCCTGCAGACATGTCACATAGCCACATGATATTTAGTGACATGGTACCCCCCCACCACTGATCATAACAAGTGAAAACCAGCGAAACAGCTTTATCCTGCATGTGAGCAGGTCAGTGAACGTACCCTCCTCAGCAGGTCCTTCTTGGAGGCGGAGTTCAGGACATCGGGGATCTGCAGGTTGGCGTCGACGCTGAGCCGGTGCTTCGGGGTTCGGGGGGTGCTGGGGCGGTTTGGCGTGCTGTACGGTTTGTGTCTCTGAGGCGTGGGCTTGGCATGCACGTCGCCCGACAGCTTCATGCTGAGGAGGAAGAACGATTAAAGTTTTTTAAAGTTTTAAAACTTTTGACTTTTGAATAATATTTGTGATGCGTTTGATGAACTCACTGTTTACTCTCCTCCCAGCCGCTCCTCCAGCGGTGAGGGGCGTCCTTCATCTCCTTGCAGCCTCCGTCGTGGCTGCGTGGCGAGTGAGAGTCTCTGGTCTCGGAGTGGCGTTCCTCCCCGGGTCTCTTGGACCTTCTGCTCTCAGATTGGTTTTTGGGGGTGGGACGGTCCTCCCGACCGGGCTTGCCGTGCAGCAGGTCGAGCCTCCGTGGTTTTCCAGCTTTGTGCAAAGGTGACGGCGAGGACGAGCTGCTGCGGGCTCTGCCCTTTGGCGAGCGTCTGTCCTTCCTCTTTGGGGAGCCGGCGGGGGATCGCGACCTAGACCGCGAGCGAGTGCGCTTCCTTGCATGCGTTCTGGCGTTGCCAGCGGTCTTATCAGCAGCCTTGTCACGCTCGTGTTTGGCGACCGAACCATTCACCAGTTTGCCTTTGAACCTCTGAGGCTCCGCCCCCCGTGCAGCATCCTCCCGCTCCTCATCACCACATCGCTTCTTCTCCTTCTGCTCACCGTCCTTGCCCTCGCCCACCTTGTCCTGCGTGCGTTTCCTCAGCCGCGGGTCTTTCTTCGTGCCGCTCTGAAGCGCTGCCTCCGCTGCTTTGGTTTTACTCGGCCCACTCTTCGCCATTGGAGACGGCGATTTGGATTTGGGTTTCTCCTGTGGAGCGTCTTTCTTCTGCATCCTGGCTTTCTCCAGAGCGAGAGTGTGACTTCCTGTGGTGGGTGGAGTCTCTCTTTTTGTTGTGGCAGGCTGGTCTTTAGGTAGGGGGCCAGTGGGCAGGCGGTTCAGCCGGGGGTCTCTGACGGACGACTTGGAATCGCTCTGAGGGGGTACCCAGGGTCGGACCACGGGAGCGGGTTGGTTGATGAGCTTGGGCGCCGGGCTCACTGCTGATGAAGTGGAGATCGCCGTCGCTGCTGGTAATGTGAAGCCGCTGGCCTGTAACCATGTGACAGAGCTGCCTGTTAAATATGTGCAAGTTTCTACACAACAAACCTGAACGGCAGATAAACTCCGGTTTATGTCTGACAATATTTTCACAGACCGGCCTTTAAGGTGTCGCGGATAAATACAAAAAAGTAAAACCAGTACAAAACAAAAACAAAACAACCCACAACAAGTCATAACACACGGGAAAAGACCCAAGGAAACAGCGTTAACGATAAAAAACCCTGAAAACCATAAATTTCACACCCGAGCCTCAACTCACGGCCCTGGGACCGCTGCTCTAAACCTTCGGACAAGTGACAGGTGAGTACAACTTCCCTTTGCTTTGAGCCAAAACATAAAAGATTTAAGACTCTGCTGCTTCTTCCTGTCATTTTTACCCTTTAAATGGGAACTAGCAGCGCCCCAGTTCAGATCAAACTGGTTTGTAGTTTGATCTGAACTGGAGCTGAAGGCTTTAACACATTCGGGGTGTTTCAGGGTTTTAAAAGCAGTGAATGGCCATGACAGCGCTCAGACAATGTTCTGGTTTTAGCTTAAGTCTGAACCCCTGGATTGTGATGCGGACACGTGATTGGCTAACGGTGATCTAACAGCCCCAGGTGGTCGTACCAGCTGAGCTTTGGTCTGCTCCAGCTCCAGTTCGATCTTCTTCTGCTGGAGCTCCAGGAGCTGCTTCTGTTTGGCCAGCAGCTGCTGCCGGATTAGCTGCTCCTGTGTCAGGCTGGACTGACTGATGGCGGCAGGGACCGGCTGAGGGGCGGGTGGGGCCGTGGGCGGTGGCTGGGCCGGGGTTGGCCTGGGAGAGGATGAAGACTCCTCAGGCTGAAAGGCGGAGAGAAAGAATAACTTTGGTTTAGAACTCAAGCTCAGCCCCACAAAATCCCATCGCTCAATGTGGATGATGCTGTGTGTGGTCAGAGACCAGGGAGGGTCACTGGGGTCCAACCCTGGAGCCTGACCCGGACACAGGTAAGGAGCACGTGGATGTGACACTTGACCCGGTCATATTTATGGAAAACCTCTTTAAAAACATTTCCCGAACATCAATACACAGGAAACCAGTCCAGTGATCAAACTAACCAAACCTGCATGCAGCCACCTGACACAGTGGTTAACACTGGTTTGAACCAGTTTATCAGGTTCACTCTGCAGGGATGTCCTGACAGGTTAACCCAGTCTGACACCAGTCAACAGTTTAATAAAAGCATGACGTCTGCTCGGCTCCTAAACGTCACTTTAGTTGGTTAAAAATTGTCAAATTCTGTCATTTCTGAGCCAAACAAACCAATTTCTGCTCCCAGCTTCACTTTTCTACTTTGTTATCTGACGTGAGCTCGACAGCAGATCTGAAAGCAGCTTCACAACGTAACCAAGCACAACCAAAACCTCAGATCAGGCACAAAAACTCGAACGCTCATTAGAGCAAAAGTAAAAAAAACAAACAAAACAAAAACAAAAAAAGTAGTAAGTATTAAACAGAGTTCTGCCAGGTCTCCTTTATTCTCCTCAGCACATCTTTATTTGTAGATATTACAGCAGAAAAACTAAAACCAAAAACCTCCCACGCTGAAGCTCTCTGGACCTTTTAAAGAAATGCAACAGGATCTAAAGACTCTTAAAAAGGAAACATTGTTTGTGATAGTTCCTGTAACAATAACTTATTTACATGTGAATAATCTTCGGGGGTGTACCTGCACGTTTCACTACATCTTCTTTATTGACATTTCAAGGGCACAAATACATTTATTGATAACGCCGACTAGGACCTCAGGAGCAAACCTCTGCGCCGGAGCGACCTCGGGCTGCCCCCGGCTCACGCCCCCGGCTCGTACACACCTGTTTGAGGAACTTGGGGTTGACGTGGATGCTGGAGTTGGGGGTGGGCGGCGGCAGCTTGATGGGCCACGCCGGGTCCACAGAGTTGACCTTCACGTCAAGCGCGTACAGCTTCTTGGGCGGGAACACGTCGTCCCAGGTGGAGCGCAGCTTGAACAGGGACTTTCTAGTGTTTTCGTCCACCTACAAACAGAGGACAGCGCTTGGTCCACAGCCACCAACAGAAAGCCGACATCACACTGTGCACAGCTGTTAGTCCACTTCAAAACATCAGCTAAAGTCCTAAAGCCTCCCTCCAGCTTTCATTAGCAGTACGTTACGCAGTAAGACAGGAGCAGAGTGCAGGAGACTACACAGAAGAAAGCAAGCAACAGGACAAACAGGAGGGAGTGCGAGGGCTGCTAACATGTCACTGCTTAAATCTTAACAAGGCCAAACGGCAGCAAAGAGAACTGTACCTTTTCAAAGACACATATAAATGAAGGGATTAGGTTTTTAGCAAACACTGCAAGGTATTCTCCTCCAACATTCTTCACTATGGAATCCACTAAGTACAAAACTGGAAGCTTCTCGCTGGGTGGGGCCTGGAGCAATAAGAGAACTCGACAAGTTTAGAAAACAAACAGGGGTTAAAAGCAACATTTCAGAATAAAAGCTCACAGTACACCTGCCCCGCCCCTCAGCACCCAAAAACGTGGAAAAAGTTCAAAAGGTCAAGAACTGCAGGAAAACATCTCAGTCCCAGTCAGTCCATGCGCTGCTGCGTCTTCA
This sequence comes from Perissodus microlepis, assembly GCF_051167445.1. Lineage (NCBI taxonomy): Eukaryota > Metazoa > Chordata > Actinopteri > Cichliformes > Cichlidae > Perissodus > Perissodus microlepis. The sequence goes on along the minus strand of NC_140470.1, from coordinate 32,979,380 downwards.
CAGGAGAAAAAGGAAAAGTCATCTTCACGAGTCCACTCAGCGTCTGCTGAGTTACAAAATGAGTCCGTGACGCCGCCAGGCTTCAGTCCAGGAGCCGTTTACCTCCAAAGAGGGTTTGTAACCTTCCACCGCTCTTTGTACGTTTACCCAGAAGGCTCGTCTTCGAGGTGACTCCACCCCCAGTGAGCTTTATTCCCCCTCACACCTCCACTTTGACCCCCCCCCCTCCCTCAGTGTGTGCAGTAAATGAAACCAGAGTCATGCCAAGAAATTACACTGGGAAATAAAAAATGACAAAAAGCACATTTCACATTTTTTATTATAAACATTTTAACCATTCAAATCACATTTTTCAAGAATTCAAGATTCACTCGAGAATTAAATCAAGTGTCATGCGACCAGAAGCTGAGTGTAAAGTGATGGCGGGCGGAGGGGGTGTTGAAGACGCCCCGTTAATCAATGACCCGACACTGATAACACACAACAGATCAGACTGAAACCATTCAGAGACACTGATGTGGTCTGAGCTCAGAGCAGGACTACAGACGGTCAAAATCCACCAAAAACTCGAGCCGCTAATCCTCAATCAGATCAATGTGACGAGCTTAACGCTGGTTGAAACCTCAAGTGCTCCTGCAGAGGAAAGTTTGACTGCTTACCAAAGCTTTGTTAAACACCTGCACAAACTCAGACTTCTAAAGGAGAACTGTGACACCATCAGCACAGCAGTTATTTATTCATTTACAGACATCAGCGGGCGACACTTCAACACGTCAGGCACTTCTATGAAATCTGTCCTTGGTTTAAAGTCAAACTGCTGAACCTGATGTGAGGAGTTTAGGCCAATTCAAGGTTTTTATTCTGTTTCTTTATTAAACAAAGTTTAGACCATTTCAGACACTCCAGAGCATCAGCCTGAGACCAGCAGGACACAAACTGAGACATCACCGGGAGTTCAGTAGAGCTACTGTCCGACTCTGAGGCCAGAAATAACAGCGCGGTGATTTCCCCTGTTCAGGAAAGTGACTCAGATTTACTTCCCCAGCTCTATGTGGCCTCATCCTTTGTGTTAGTAACCCAGAGAAACAAGACTTTCAAAAAAACATCCGTTTTGTGAATTTAGTATTTTTTAATTTGAAGAAATAATCATCAGCCTGAACTTTAATCTAGGTTTTAAAGCAGCCTCGTGTAGATTTTGGCCCTTTCCACGTGTCAGAAAGTATTCTGTCGCTGCAGTTGTTTAAATAAAGTTGGGTTAAACAAACCACCTTGGCAACAAGCTGAACCAAAGTTAACGTCCCGCTAAAGAGCCGCCTTCTTTTCTACTCACGTCTACTGACGTTTACTCCACATTAAAGAGGAAAACGCAGAGCGAACGGTAAAGACGGACTGATTTAAGGTGGGCTGATTTAAGGTGGATTTCAACTCCAGACCACATCGAGTACCTACAGCGAGTCTGCAGAGAAATGGCGTGCTGCTGAGTACAATAAAGAATAAATGGTCGGTTCACTTTAATACACACAGTTGTTCAAGAGTTGGCTGAATGCGGAGCTAGCAGAACAAACAGCTGGATGTTTTCAGAGACCGTTACCGCGGCCGACCTCGCCGCCATGTTCAGCTAGCAGCTAACTACATACATCGACAGCAAACATCTCAGTGTGAAAGTATTCTATATTCATAAAAACCTTGCTTATTTGTGCTTCAATAATTTCCACGATATCCTTGGCGAAGTTGATGTTTTCCTCGGCCAGGATGGTCAGCATGTTGATGTGCGGCTTGCTGTTAAACGTCAGGTCTTCGAGGGAGGACTGGTACTCCCGGCAGGCGTCTTCCCTCGCCGCGCTGTCGTCCATCTTTGAGCTGAGACACTCGGCCAAACCTAAGCGAGTCTTACCGAAACCATAACCACTGATCAGCAGGCAGTCCATGAACTCATACGGCTAACTGTTCGTCCCGGACTTGTTGAGAAATCACGCCGGTTCGAGGGTATATTTCAGCCGTCTTCTGTCGCAGTTCAGTGCCCTTTCAACGACCACAAGAAAATGGCGACTGTAACTGAAGGAAGTCTACGTCACGTTGAGGTTTTTATAACAGTCGTGACGTCAGTGCAGTGTCATTGGCTGGTTTTAGCCCGCCTTAACCTGGGTTTTCTTTGCGATTAGTTGGGGAAAATAACGGCCACACAAATGAGCCAATCACAGTGGAGTACCGTCAATCCCGATTACATAACGAAAAATGATTGCAACAGCTCTTACTCAACGACCAGGCCGCAGCACTACTCACAAATAAACACACGTTACTCATTAAAAACTATGTTCGCATATCGCAACACTAATAAATAAATATATATATATTTAAAAACTAAATTTAATCAATTCAAACAATTTTAATTCTACATTTTGATCGAACTGTCTTTGCAAGTCTTGAAAAGTGTGTGCCATCCCTCATAAACATGGGAACTACGTACAGACAAGTATGTCAGGAGAAAACAGAGTTTACACAATTATAACAAACTTATAAGTCAACGTCACCAGTTTGAACTGTGAGCAGCTCTGTGTGTAATGTCTGCAGGAACAGACAGGTTATTTGTTATATGCAGACACAGCACTGGTTCATCTCTGCAGTTAGGAATCATTCAAGCATGAAAAAGTCACCTAAGAGTTAAGAGGTGTAACCAACACCAAAAAGCTACCTCATCAGGCCAGAACATGTGTTTCCACCCACAGTCCAGCGCCCACTGTTTCATCCAGACGTCCTGTAAGTTTCAATGAGGCGTTGAGAACACATGAAAAGGGAATGGCTGAGCTGAGGGTTCCCCAACTCTCTGTGAATGCTACTCATGGCCATTGTTCAGCGCTCATGACAGTTTGCATAATAACGACTATGAAACTGACCTCACTGTTCAGGCTCATCTGAATCTGCTGAAAAGATCACTGTGGTCTGTCGGCGCCGCAGCCAGAGCGCTGCTGAGCCGGCCTTACCTTAACTTCATGAAATTCTTCACAAATTCAATCATATCAAACATCCCTGAAAGAGTAGCTGTCAAACAGCTAACTGATCATCTGCAGAGGCTTAATTGAAGAGTTTCAGTCAGGTTTCAGAGCTCATCACAGCACAGAAACAGCTTTAGTGAAGGTTACAAATGATCTTCTTATGGCCTCTGACAGTGGACTCATCTCTGTGCTTGTCCTGCTAGACCTCAGTGCAGCGTTCGATACTGTCGACCATAATATCCTATTAGAACATGCTGTAGGTATTACAGGTACTGTGCTGCTGGAGATTCCCATGATGCACTGAGTGTTTCTTGGTGTGGTAATACACCTTTCTGCATTTAATCGTTAGTAATTACTAATCTCTGGCTCTCTTCCGCAGCACGTCTTTGTCCCATCGTCCTACCTTTTTCCATCCCGCTATCGCTACAGTGACAGCTCATAGGGGTCTTTACCTGACATTATAAAAGCACTTTGACACAACTGTGGGCTGAAGTGTTTTCTGCTGGACATTTGTCATTTTAATTTGCAATGTTTTCATTTTTTTCTGTGAACATGATCCTCTCTGAGGGTCACCACGTGTTCGATTCGTACACCTGACAGAACCGTCGCATTTATCCAGGCAGCAGCTCCAACAGCGAGTCCATCAGAAACACACACGTCTGCAGACTTTTTAAAATAACTCAACTGTTTAAATTAAGGATTAAAATTTGCATTATGAGGGGTGTGGCCTCTTTGGCTGACAGGTGGATGGTGACGCACAATTCTGACCTGGAGCCTGATAATATGGCTGCTGAGGTTAATCGCACCAACACGTCTGAGGAAGATGGTTTTATATTTGGCTGTTACTGAGCATCTGTGTGTCTGCGTCCAGCGCAGAGGCCACGCCTCAATGAGCTCACAACCCCTCATTGGTTGTTGGAACACCGGCATAAAAAGCACACCTGTGTTGTGCAGGTATCTGTGGTCAGGGTTACAGGAAGAAGACTCGACACGTGTGGAATAAAACATCAGCCGGTATTTTAATAATGATCTCATCTCAGGAGCAGCAGTGTGGTGTCACCTGCACGTGGACCCAAAGGTTTCATTTAAAAACAACACATCATGTGACGTCACAGGAACAGTCGATGGACTCGCACACACATCCGGGTCATCAACAAGGTGTTTAGAAGAAAAAAATAATAATAAAGAAACAAAAAGTAGGAAAATGTCCCACAGCGGACGCCCCAGTCCTGCCAGCGCTAACACCACGCCTACGCCACACGCTGGAGGCGGAGTCACTTCACTATCTGAGCTGCAGTCAGACGGGGAAAAGCTGAGGAATGGTGGCGAGCGAGAATGGTGACAAGAAGAGCAGCAGCAGGTGAGCGGAGAGTTTCCCATGATGCTTTGCCACATCCTGGCAGAACACCACAGGCAGGAGGAGAGGAGGCCGCGGGAACCAAAGCTTCGCCCTCTGCTCATAATTAGCACCGAACTTCGCAGGACTTCCTCTGAAATGTCCTCAGATCCACAGCCGAGTGAACAAACTCCGGAACGCCGAGGCAGGAAATGACCTCACAACCCGACTGACCCCTCAGTACTGGGCGATACGACTTCAGGGGACGGATCGCTTCCTTTGGCTCTATTCTGCCTCACCTGCAGCAGGTGATTAGAGGCCACGCCCCCAAACAACTGTCACTGATCTGGATGATAAAGTGACAATTTGCAACTTCACCTCGCTTCAGACAGGAAGTGAGGAGGGCGCACACTGCAGGAAGTTGAAATTAAAGGTGGGCGGAGCTTCAGGGAGCGAGTCGAGGTGGACTGCGGCTCCCCGGAGAAGTTTTATGAAACGTTTCTGTTGATATTTACGAGTCATTATTTCAGGTGTTTTCAAAGGGAGAAGCTCGCCGCCCGGCCCCGTTCCCCAACTCACCCGGGTCGTCCATCAGAGGAAATACTGCTCCGCCCCCTCCTCCTCGTGTCGTTCAGGCGTCCGACTCGTCGCTGCTGTCGCGGCTGATCTCGATCTGCAGCGAGGGCAGGTTGTCCAGCCGACTCTTCTTCATCTTGTGGGTGAGACGCTCCTGCTTCTGTTTGATCATGGCGCCCCACATCCTCTGCAGCGTCGAGTCGTCCTCCTCGTCCCCGCGCCTGTCGTCCTCCTCCTCCTTGTCCCCCTCTCCGTCACCACGCCTCCTCTCGCTTCTACTGCTGCCACCGCCATCCCGGCCCGATGAGGAAGAGGAGAACAGCCCCGCCGAGCGGCCGCTTGACCTGTCGTGACGTCTGGCGGCAGCGCTGCTGCCGTCGTCGTCACTGGAGCCGAGTCTGCTCCACAGCCCGCCTGCAGACGAGAGAGAGCGTTACAAACGCCACACAGCAAAGAAAGAAGACGACAGAGGTCGGCGTCGCCTCCGTACCCGTCTTCCTGTCTGTGGATGAGTTTGAGCAGTGGCCTCTGCTGTCCTGACTGGCCACGCCCAGTCTGCGATGCACATCTCTGGCTAGGGGTGTGTCTCTCGGGGACAGCGGCGAGGGGGAGCGGCGTCTGTCTGGAGAGTAGCGTCTTTTCCCGAGCCGCTGCCGTACGTCTGCGGAGAGCGGCAGAGTCAGAGGCCCGCCTCACGGCAGCACAGCAAGCAGCTGGATTTAAACCGCTCACCTGTCTTCCCGCCACTGACCACCGGAGGGGGCTGTCTGTGTTGAGAGTGGCCCTGCCGCTTCTCCTCCAGCAGCTGCCGCACGTCCGTCACCTTAGAGGGCGACGAGGATTTGGTCCTGCTCTGTGATCCCGACGTTCCGATCCTGTTCCTGAACGGTGCGACACAGGAAGAGTTAAACGCAAAGCAAACGTGTGTGAGCGCGGCGGCGAAACATTCCTGCAGGTTTAATGATCAGAGCAGAAGAAAATCTTTCATGCATTCACTAGTTGTGTCCCAAAACCTAGGCTGCATCCTCCTGAGGCCGCATTTGTAGGCCGATTACATCACAGCAACGCGGCGTAGACTCCTCCAAATGTATCCCAAAATGCCTCCTCCGTTTCCCCGAATTTGAAGGATGGGTCGGGTATGTCCTTTACTGCCCACCATATCCCAGAATTCATAGTGCGGCCCAGCCAATTCCAGTTTCCATCAATGGCGGCCGCAACTAAGTTTTAATATTACTCTTATTAATCTTTCTGGGTCACAAAATAAACTTTTAACATATTTTCAGGCGAGAATGTGGCTGTGCAAACTTCAAATATCTGCTCGGTTTATTAAGACACCACATATTTGCAAAAGTGCTTCGACGTTTTCGGGGACGTCTGTTACCCACCAGCGATAGCGAGCTGGGGTGAGAACGGCAAACTCCCGGCACATCGTTTTCAGTTAAGATAAAGAGACAAAGAAGTTTATTGTCATTGTAGTTATACAACAAAATTTGTTTGGTAGCTCACAGCAGCAATAAAACAAGAAGCAGCATAGTAATAAATAACCGTAGTAAAAGTATAAGATATAAAGTAAAAGGAACTTAGCACAGTAAATAAAGAAAATATAACAGTATTTACACCAGACACTTTACAGATCACTGCGGTCTTTCGCTACTCAGTTTAAATGTCATATATAAGTTACTTAGACAATAGGGCTGCCACAAACGATTATTTTGATAGTCGACTAGTCACAGATTATTTTGGCGATTAGTCACTAATCAGATCATCATCCATTGGACGTAAAACGTACAGCTTATTGCACCAGCAGCATCTGCTCTTATATAACCATCATTAGCTTACAGCTTTAAGTGTTTAAGGTCTGTGCTAACTAAAAATAACGACAAGATGAGAGTTTATTAAATGTTAATGACATTTGCAGATTGTTTCGGTGAAGTTTAATAAACTCCTTGCTATCTAAAATATAACAGGACACCGGAGTAAATTCTCCAGCATCTCACACTTCTGATAATCAGCTGTCTGCTTGACGTTTATTCAGCTGTGTAAAAACTATAACTTTAATCTCAGCCAAACAGATTTACTCAGGAACAAATAAAATACTGAAAAAAACCAAACAATAACATTTTTAAGTTATCTAAGTGACTTATATATCATGTTTAACCTGAGTAGCGAAAGACGGCGGTGGGTACGAAAACGATTTGCCGGGAGTCCGGTGTTCTCACGGCTCTAGTTAGCCTTGCCCCCGGCTCGCTATCGAGCTAGCGGGTAACAGACGTCTCCGAAAACGTCGGAGCGCTTTTGAAAATATGTGGTGTCTTGATAAACTGAGCAGATATTTGAGGTTTACACAGCTACATTCTCACCTGAAAATATGTTAAACGTTTATTTTGTGACCCAGAAAGAATAATAAGAGTAATATTAAAACTAACTAGCTGCCGCCATTGTTGGAAACTGAGCTGGGCTGCGCTATGAATTCTGGGACACAGCTTCTTCTTCTTCGTGGTTTAACGGCAGCTGGCATCCTTGTACATGCAGTGCTGCCATCTTCTGTTTCCGTCCGTTATTACACTCTTAAATCCTACTACTTATTCCTGCGTCTTTTGTGATCTTACAAAGCTTCAAACGACGCGTCGACTATTAAATCAGTCGTCGATGATTTTGATAGTCGACGTAATCGTGACTAGTCGACTAATCGCGGCAGCCCTATTAGACAACCTAAAAATGTTATTATTTGGCTTTTTGTTTTATTTGTTCGTGAGTAAATCGGTTTGGCTGAGATTAAAGTTATTAGATTAGATAAAATAAAACTTTATTAATCCCCCGGCTGGTTTTCACACAGCTGAATAAACGTCAAACAGAAAACTGATTAAACAGATGGTCGAGTTTACTCCAGTGTCCTATTATATTTTAGACAGCAAGGAGCAGACGGACGAGTTTATTAAACTCCACCGAGACAGCGGTGACGCAGATCTGAAGGCGAGACCGTCCAGTTTCAGAGCTGTTTACTTCCGGCCTTCTCGGTCCTCCGGAGGATGCAGCTTAGGTTTTGGGACACAGTAACTGTACTCGCAGCAACAGCCTGGAGACTAAAGATCCGCCCACACAGGAAGCAGTATGGGGTAGTGGTTGTTTTACAGTTGCTGGTTGGTGACCAGCCAATCGTTCTCACTCGCTTCAAAGTTAAATAAAGTTTAACTCGGGATCCGCCCACTTCCCACCATCATCACCCAAAACTGCAGAATGCCTGATTTTTCTATGATGTCACTTCCTGTGAGGCCGCCCACTCAGACGTAAAAACAATGTTCTGGTATTTGAAGGAAGCAGGAACACTGCGGCACCCCTGATTTTCAAAATAAAAGCTGTGAGCAAACATGATGGCTCTTTCCATTTTAATTTAATGCTCGGCCTCACTGAGAGGCGTGCACACACACACAGACACACACACTCAGTCTGCAGCCTGTCTTTTGTAACCAACCAATCACAGCAGATGGCCCCGCCCCTCCCTGAGCCTGGTTCTGCCGGACGTTTCTTCCTGTTAAAAGGGAGTTTTTCCTTCCCACTGTCGCCAAAGTGCTGCTCATAGGGGGTCATATGATTGTTGGGCTTTTCTCTGTATGTATTATTGTAGGAGCGCCTTGAGGCGACTGTTGTTGTGATTTGTTGTAAAAATAAAACTGAATAGAAAATAAAACACACACACACACACACACACACAGGTGAGCGACTCTGACCGGATGCTCTTCAGGTGCGTCTCCAGCTCGTCGGCGTACATCGTCATCTTCTTGCTCTTCTTCGGCGACGGCGTGGAGATCATCTTCAGCTCCAGGTCGTAGTCCATCTCGTCCGACTCGGACCACGGCGACGGAGAGCGGTCCGTCTGGCTGTGAAGCCCTGCCCCCAGTGAGCGTGAGCCACCGCCCCTGTCCCCCCTCTCCCTGTACTCCACCACCCTGTCGTCAGAGTCCATGTCCTCGTCGCCGTCGTCTTCCTCCTCCTCCTCCTCCTCCTCTTCTTCCTTGATGGGCTCCTCGGGCAGGTTGACGAGATCCGCTGAAAGCACAGAAGTCATGAAAACGTTAGCATGAAGCAGAAGAAAACCACATTTAGGGCTCTAGAGTGCGACCAATCTTTTCAATGGTGCGACTAAAAAAAACAGCTGTTCCAGTAAAAAAGAAAAAAAAAAGTCTCAGCAACTCTCAAAGTCTCTGTGTGGTCAACAACTGACACATGTCCCTATCGTGTGTCCCAATCAGTGAAAGTCAGGGGCGGGACCTCTGCGATTGGCTGTGGTCCTGCGTGTAAGTTCTAAAGTGCAGGTGGACAGAGGGAGGCGAGGAGCTGAATAAAGCGATATCGAGTCATTAAATCCTGAATCGACTTTTAAATATAAATGTATTTTGTCAGAAACGCCAGATTCTCCGATTAAAGCTCACAAAACTATTTCAACAAACAGTAAATAAGAGCAGATACACAGACTCCACACAAAGACGTAAACACAGAGCTGTCGGCTTTCTCATCGACGGCCCGTACACGGACACGCCGTCGGGGCTGAGCGCCGACAGCTCAGCGATTCTGATGCGTCGGGCCCGCTCTGTGTTTACGTCTTTTTTGCGCTGATTCTGAGCTGCAGGTTTTTTTTCTCTCCAACCAAAACTCACTGAACCAGCAGCAAAAGAAGATCCAAACTACGCTTCAGATTTGATAAACATCGTCATTAATTCACTCTGACTTTTGCTGTTTTGCTTCCACCACGATAAAAAGCACACTTCCTGCACAGCTCTCTCTCTGATCTCTGTTTTCTGCATTATTCATTCACTTATCACCCATCAGTCTGCTGCTGTTTACAGCGCTGTCGGCCGCTGTCTTTTTTTTTATTCCTCGGACAAGAAAGCCTCATTTCTGCTGTTCAATACTGAAGAAATGTAAACTTTTTAAACTGCAGGCCAGAAAAATCTGCTTCATGTTTTTCTGTTTTATTCTCAGTTACTTTGACACAAAGGCCTCTGCTGTGATGTTCTCACAGTATCAGTGCTGATAAATGATCAGAATTATAATATTTCTGACTGTCTGAGGCAAAACTGAATCCAATCGAACAGTGATGGTACCCAGCCCGGGTGAGCAGCGTAGGCCCGACAGAGTGGATGTAGCTGTGGGTAATAAGAGAAGATGAAAAGAACGATTGATAACATTTTTGTTAGGCTAAGGCCTGATCCGTCTGAAGTTCACAGCCAGCTCTGACACGGTGCCATCAACCTCTGAGCGCTGAAAAAGCAGCAGAAACACATTATGTGCTGCGATAAATGCCCACGTGTCCCCTCCCCCCGCTGCCTTTCAGCAGCAAACAGGTCGTCAGAGGAGCCGATGTGATGATTGAGTTTAACATTGTCTACAGTATTACCAAAGAGAGCCAAGATTGTTAGTGAATCATTTACGAATCGATATCGTCTGTGTGGACAGCAAACCCAAAAAGTGCACATGTGAAACTGTGGTGCGGTTAAAAAGTTTGTGCCACCGTGGCAGAAAGTTAGTCTAGAGCTCTGACATTTATCCACAGCCCAGAGGCTCCTCTCTCCCTTTGGGAGTCAAGGTGCTGTGAGGTCATCGTGGCGTGGATGACGAGGTTACAGACAGACACGAGCCGCGTGTCACTGTTAACGGCCGACCACGAAAATTTACGGACAGACGGGAGAAAACGCCTTCGATACTCCGAGGGCTCGTCTGGTTTGGGGATCAAAGCCTAACTGACCCCGCCCTCTCTATGCGAGGGCGACGTGATCTCACCCGAGTGTCGGTGTGTGTACGGCGGCGTGTGGCCCATGCTGTCTCCAATCAGAGGCTTCTTGCTCTTGATGACGTCTCGCTGAATCCGTCGGTTGTGGTACCGCCTCTTCCTGAACGGGAAGCAGACAAAACTTTATTAAACACTGACGACTGTGACGCAGAGCTGCATCTACACCGGATGGACCTCTGAGAAATGACCTTTGACCTCTGAGCCTTACCAGGAGTTGCTGAGGATGCCTTTCATGCCGCCGTAGTTTGGGTTTCCGTACTTCATGTAGTATCGGCTGCGGCGAGCGGCGCCCGGCTCCTTCTTGTCGTCTGCACACAGAAAACACGTGTTAAGCTGAGCAGACACTGTGCGATGTTTGGCCCATTTTGAGCCGTGCGACCGTTTTGGTGATCGGCCGATTTTGGCCTTCATCGTGCGTCGTGTAGTATACGTGGGGTAACGAGAAGCGATTAACACCTCACGACCAGCTCCCGATCATCAATCGCTTGATTTGAAATCCTCGCGACCGTCGTGAGGGTGTCAGCGCAGCTACTCACACTGCGCAAACACAAGTGTCAGCGGAAAAGACGGAGCAGCAGTGCGGCGTGTGATCCGGACACAAGCGATGGAGGCACAACTTGTAGAGCTTCGGCTCATCCGAGCCTTTTTGATGTGGCCTCACAAAATGATCACGACCACAACGACCGTGAAAATAGTTGGATCTACATCGCTGCTCAATCACAGCTGATCATGTTTTTCATCAGCAGTTTAGCAAAGCTGATGGTGGTGTGTGTGTCTGTGTGAGTGAGAGACAGAGGAAGAGCGATAACCTTCATGTTATGGACGCACAGTGTGACTCAGGTCGCATCAGAGCATCGTGACCTATGAACTTCTAACCCCTGCGAGTCAATCGTGCAGTTTGAGCAGAAGCTGAATAACACGACTGAAAAAAGCCCAGCATTACAGATGTTTGACCCCGGCTGCACATAAAAGCGTTTCCTGTCTGTGTACCCGCTGCAATAAAAGCATAAAGCTTTCATTAGCGCTGTTCCACTCCTTCACACTTCCTGTCTGCGGCCTGAGGAATCAGGAAGCACAAAACAGAAACACTTTACGCCCACTGAGAAAACAGGCGACGTGTTCAGTGCTGCTGTTACCTGCTGTGCTTTTATTGGACAAAGTTTGAATCATGTGACGCGCTGATTTCTAATCACCTGGCTGTGTGTGTGTGTGTGTGTGAGTGAGTGAGTGAGTGAGAGAGAGAGAGACCTTGCGTGGCGAAGCGCAGCAGCAGCTTGTTTCCTTTGAAGGGCTTGATGGCGGGCCGCAGGTCGTTCCTCAGCAGGGACGCTCTCTCCGCCCGCGACAGGTCGTCCTGCGCACACACAGCCGATGACATCATCGATCACTTTTGGGCACTGGTCAGTGAACCTGATTGGTCAGGCGGCGTCCTACCTGTCTGCCCTCAGAATTCGTCTTCGTCTCTGCGTCTCCATCTTTCCCCTCAATGTCCTCGCTGAGCTTCTTCGCCGTTTCCTCTCCACCTTCGTCTACCTCGCCCTCCTCCTCTTCATCTTCCTCGTCATCTGATCCTTGACCTCGCCGACCTGCGACATCGTAACATTTACCCACAATGCCCTGCGGCTTCTGGTGGTTTTCCCCTACAGTACTCGCCCTCACCTTTGCTCTGCTCGCCCGGCTGGCTGGAGCCCCCCGTCTCCGTGGTAACAGTCTCCGAGTCGGGCATCCGGCTTGTGTTGATGAGCGCTCGAATGGGGGTGTCATCATCTAGCCATACCACGTTACCTAGGAAACCATCAGGTGGTGAGAACAGGGTTTGACCTGAGCTGTGATTGGCTGGGAGAGTCACATGCCCCGCCCCCGTGCAGCAGGTTCATGAGCCCGGCTCTTCTGTCTGCACGCCGTACTCACAGGAAGTGTCATCGATCCACTCGATGTGAGCCGGAGGATACTCTTTAAAGTACCCGAAGACGTCCTGCGTGCTCATGTCGTCCACGCCCATCACATGGATTGCCTCCATGCGCAGCTGGGGGATGGCTGGGCACCACAGAAGAAGAAGACGACGACATGTTAAACTAGCTCCCGATCAGGAAAAGGTTGTCTCTGCCTGCTGACAGTCACAGAGGACACGTACCTTTTTTCATGGCGTCTTTATCCAGGAAAACGTTCCGCTGGCCGACCTTCTCTTCCCCGTGAAAATGGAAACGCTGCGCTCGCTTCTCTTTCCTTTCGATCGCCTCCTGATGAGGAAGAAAAAAGGAAATAACTCGAGTAATCAGAGGAGTTTGAACCCTGAGCTTCCCACTCAGCGATCACTCTTTACCTGACATCATCAGGTCATGGTGACCTTTGGAAAGGTCCCACACATGCGTCCTGACCCTACAGGCGCTCAGAGACTCTTGCATGTACTTCACTAATATCACCCACAGTGAGAAACACTTTAAAGCAGCAGCCTACACCCGGCCACACACTCTGAAGGTTTACCTTAGAGTTGACGTCGATTCCAGTGATGAAGGCTCCGGCCTTGTTCTCATACCGCCGACTGGTGTCCTGTGAAACAGACAGACAGCAGTGGAACGAGGCCACGGTTTCACTTTCCCTTTGAGCCATTTCTGTTGGTTTGCCTCAGCAACATTACAAAGTGACTGTAAACACATGAGAAACACAGGCTGTATGAAGTCCACAGCAGCAGCCACACAGGCCTCCAGAGCAACTCTAACGCGACTTTCACACAAGAAGAAAACTTTCATTTCTCCAGCTGATGAACTGCTCTGGATACTGTCTGTGTGCTGGCAGGGGAGGAAACACCCGTGAAGGTATAAAAACTACTAAGTGCGCGTGTATTCAAATAGAATAACTCTCCCCGTTTTGCATTTTTCTGCACGTAAAAACGTTAAACTTCCTAGTTTTAGCTGAGGTTTGGTGGCAGGGCCACTCTATACTAGCAGGAAGAGTAAATAACAAAGGAAGACTAATGAAATCCAGGTTCACGCTTAGAAGAAAGCAGAACAGTTCGGTATGCGCATACCTGCTGAAATAGTTGAGCACTCTGCGCGCTCGGCTTTCTTTTACACGTAAACATCTTAAATTCGATGTTTTTTAAGTAGAGTTTGGTGGGACGTGCGCTCCACACAAACAGCACGTGAACACAGCAACAAGTGACTGAAATAAACACGAACCCCGCAAACATGTCGAAAACGTAAACCAGCCCCGGTTAACGCGAGGCCCCCGCCGCTCATCGGCAGCCCCCACAGCACGGGGCGGACGCCTGACTCCCGGGGAGAGAGACGGGAGTCCAAGTAACCGCTAGCCGACACTTCCTGCGGATCAGCCGGGCGACGGAGACGCCAGTCCCCGGAGTGCCGGGGCCTAGTCCGGGCTTACCGGCAGCAGCTCCTTCAGAGAGCGGTTAACGGAGATGTCCTCGGGCTCCAGCTCTCCCTCCTCCACCTCCATTGGCTCGGCTTCGCGGGCATCTCTATCCGACTCGGAGTCGGAGTCCGAGCGGTCGGAGCCGCTGTCTGATTTCACCGAGACCCGCAAGCTGCGTACTGCCGCCATGGTGCTAACCAAGCAGCTAACAACGGCCGCTAGCGCTGCGGCTCTGGGCTGACCCGGAAACGGTAACTCCGACTTCTTCTGCGGCCTGCAAGCGGCGCACCAGAGCTCTTCCGCCCCCTGTGGTTTTTAAGGGTAAAACATGATGTCATGCTCAGCAGAGGGCGGTGCTGAACAACAGACACGTTAACAGCGTCACAGACGATATAGTAGAACATGTAAAAAATGTTTCTAATAAATGTGTAAATGTAAACAGTCCTATATATAACAGGGCTGAAGTGTACTGCACAGTGTCTGAAAAATCTAAATAAAAAAGTACAAACTAATTAATAAACAGGTAAGCATGATAACAGAGTAAAACATTATCAGAATTACACTGAATAAAGAAATTAACACAAGGCTGTAACAGAAATAGAAACTAATGAAAACGCAGTATAAAAACATTTATTCGTCTCTTAGTTAAACAATTTTCTCTCTCTTATTTATAAAGTTCCATATTTATTTGCTTTAATTGTTTTATAACAGATACTCAGACACACAAATACACAAATAAACACAGAGAAGAACAACTAACAACTAATTATTTGTTAGTTTTTTGTTCTTTTATAAAAGGACAATCAACCTTTTTCAATGCTTTGAACCAGCATCTGGCTCTGAGGCTCCAGCTGTGCATGAACACGACATAGTTTGTAGCTGCAGACAAAAATGACTTCTGCAGCTGAAGCGTGTCTTCAGTAAAAAAATACAAAAGTAAAAACCCACTGAGACGAAAAATAATCCGCTTTAATGTTGGGAGAGAATGATACGACAAAAACAACAATAAACACTGAAAGAAGCTGATTTTTATTTGTGAAATGTTCAGTTTTACAGATTCATGCTTTACATCACACACACACACACACACACACACACACACACACACACACACACACACACACACTTTATGACATCAGAAACACATGCAGACATCTTTGTGTTCATGCTGCATCATCGTCCCTCTTTTAAAACAAACCAGAGCTTTTATTTTGAAAACCTGAACTCCTGTAGCTGCGCAGCTTCCAGTGGCGTGAGTGACCTCGAGAGTCGACGTGATTGGTGCGATTGTCCCTCAGAGAGGGAGAGCAAAGCTTCTTCTTCTCCCTGACCTCCAGCAGCTGCACCTCTCTGACTCACCTGCAGCACCGCCCACCTGAGCCCCGTCGCTCAGACCCCGTGTGCCGCAGCAGTTTAAAAAAGGTTCAGGTGGAGCTCAGCTGAGCTCACGACGTTACAGTGAGAACGGCAGCGTCTGTCTGAATCTGAACCCGCAGCCACGTGTTATTATTTGTTATTAATAAGAATAAATCCCACAGACGCGCAGATCGAGCAGCTCCTCCTCCCCGTTCACGCGGTGGGCGTTCGTAACAAACGTAACATTTCTAATTACGAGCTTTACGACAGTTTTTCTGTACTTGGATCTTTATGATGTCACACAGCGTCTGTGTTGAGAAACCATCAGAGTCACAAACTTTAGGGTGATAAAGGCCTCGTGTCCAGGACCAGGCACCTTCGGGGGACCAGCACGCGCCGGTTGACAAAAAGACTAAACGGCACTGAGGACCAATCATCTCACAGGGAGACAGGGGGCGGGGCGTTACAGTTCTTGTGGTTGCCGCTGATACGAGTGAATCCCCAAACTTTGAGCTCCCGTGTGTTTTTGTTTTTCTTGTTTTGGTTGAAATACTTGGAGAGAGGACGTCTCCCAGCTGGATGCGAGCACCTCAGCGGTGTTTGGGGAGAGGGGCATCAACCGCTGCCCCTCAGGGAAGCTTAGCTGCTCGGGTCCTGGTCCTTTGGGTGGAATCTCAGCCCCTCTCTGCAGCGCCCCCTGGTGTTTGGAGCTACTCATCATCAGTTTGTTTCCACGTAAACCAAACTGCTCATTAAAGTAAAGTTTTAAGAGCTGCTGCTGTTTCTGTGATAAATAAAGTTTCTACAGCTACATCTTACACTGAATGAAGCGCAAAACAGGAAGAGCTCTGCGTCGAATTTGACTGTAGAACGGTTTAAAAAGAAGTTCAGTGTCCTGCGCACAGATACGCTTATGTTCAGAAATGATTTTATGGTTTGTGCAGAAGATGAGAAGAAAAAAAACAGAAACAGGAGAGCTGCACTCGGGGTCCTCACAAAGACAGAAAGACAAGTATGTGTGTGTGGTGGTCCATCAGGAGACCCTCCTCTTCCTCCTCCTCCTCCTCCTGCTGTCTGTTTGAAGCTTCAGGCTTTTATTCTGGAAAGCAGCGAGAGAAAGAGGAGAACACATCAAACCCAGCTCAGAGAGTCGCTCACATCACGGCCCAGAAAGTGTGAACATGAGCCAACAAAGACAGGAAGTAAAACATAGGATGCTACAGGAAGAACTAACTTTCAAAATAAAGCAGGAAGTAGACTCAGAAGCAGAACAGAGTGACAGAAGCAGCACTTTGAAAAATGGGATTGAAAAGCGGACTTCTGGGAAAGCACACACCTGTCAGCGCCGTCCTGTCGGCTCAGTGTCCCTGCTGCAGACAGAAGGAAGGTTTCACACTCAGTAATCAGATTACACAGAGCATACTTGAAAAATCACACTGAACAAAAATTAAAAACAGCAGTGACGTCCAGAGAGTCGTGCAGCCCAATCAGCTGCATATCCAGGTAAACAGCGAGCGTGCTGATTGGCTGTCACACAGACTTACTGCGGCGGAGTGGCTCAGCTTGTCGAAGCGAAACTTCAGGTTGGATCTGGGCGAGTTCTTGTTTCTCAGCTCTGAGAGAGGAGAGAGCAAACGAGACGTGAGAACGGCTCCAGAACAGAAACGCTGGCGGTGAGCGGGCGTCGCACCTGTGGGGCTGCGGCACACGATGACCGGAGCTGAACTCTGACCTTCTACCGTCGCAGCCTGGACACGCACAGACACAGAGAGAGGACGCAGGGATGAGAGTCTGCGTTACAATACAAGGCGTCCTAAATAACACTGAGCTGAATGTAACGCTGAGCGTGTTTTCTTACCAGGTGTGTGTCGTCAGCTGGGATGCTGAAGCTGCAGGTGCTGGATGTCGACCTGGAAATCTTACTGCTCTCCTTCTTCGTGTGAATCCTGCCCGTGAAAGTGAAAAAGTGATGAAGTTTATTGTTTCGCAGTGAAAACTGAAACATCTGCTTCTTTCACTTGCTGCTGCTTCTGCTGCACACACCTGTCCCGCTGCCCCGCCTCTGGAGAGCTAGGATTGGACGGCAACTCTGGCCTCACCTCCAGCATCGGGTTGCAGCCGTCGAAGCTCCTCTGCTCACCGAGGAGGCTGAGGAGGCGTATCAGAGACAGGAGGAGGCGGGGTTAATGTCCTGGAGGCAGGTTAAAGCTGTTAGCTCAGCAATACACAGCACACCTGTCGAGACCAGCTCTCCTGAAGGTGCACCCCCACCTGTGCAGCCGTGCTGACATGCACACTGGTGGGTTTGAACTTTACTGTCCAGGTAAACAAACTGAGAGACACGAGAGCGTTGGGCAGCGTTACCTCCTCTGGCTGTGCTTCTCTGTTTGGCTGTCGACGCTCAGCAGGCGAGGAAAAAGTCCCGAGCGCCGCTTCACGGGAGACTTGACGTTACACTGCCAACGCAAAGAGTCCAGGTGTCAACGGGGGCCGCTCACAGACGAGCGGGGTTCAACCTGCTCCTTCAGTTACCTGCAGAACAACTCACCTCCACGTTCAGGTGTGCCAGACCCCCCCCACTCAAACTGGTGGGCAGTCCAACCCCGCCCCTCGACATGGTCTCCATGGAGACGCTCCTCCCTCGCATCGCCCTCTGAAATGGAAAAAGAGACGTCCAGTAATGGAATCCTGATTTGTTCTACACAGATGGCTTCTTCCTGTCGTTGCCTTTCAGAATAAAAGCTCTAGCTATCTACACAGTGTGACTGTGACTCTAATACAGAAAGCAGCTGTTTGCAACTTAAACAAAACCGTATCTCTGGTTTTACTGGCTATGAAATTCATGTTTTTCCTAATAAATATTTCTTTGTTGTTGTAAAAATGATTTTCTTACTAATTAAACATAATGTTGTGGATAAAGACTGCATGGGTTTAACTTCACTATCACTGAAAGTTGGATGGAAAAATGCACAAGTTCCATGAAGTAAATAAAAAAGAAATAAATTTACTTCATAATTCACTGATGAGGGAAAATATAACATGCTCTATATAACATGTCTATTACTTTGTCAAACACATTTACGTGGACCAAAAACTGTGAAATAAAACTGTAAATAATGACAGATCACGTGCCGAGGTAAGAGTCCGACGTCACTGACAGTAGCTCCAGTCTAAAACACGCTGCTGACACACTAACATTCACATTACAGCTTTTACCGCTTGTAAAGTGGGACTACTTTCCTCGGTGGAGGTATGTGAGTTGGATTGGCTCTGGAGCGTCCCATCAAACCATCATTTCAAAGCAGGAGAAGAAGAAGACGACAGGAGGAAAGGTCAAAATTTACCTTGATGGACTCCAGCAGTCCTCCGTGGGCCTGTCCGTTCTCCCCTCGGCCGTCCTCCTCCGGCCCTGACGTCAATCCCAGCATGCTCTGGGAGCGTCTCTGCAGCTCGTCGTGGAGGCTGTCCAGGAGGGCGGCCCGGGTTCGCTCCTGACGGAGACGCAAAGAATCTCATGAAATCCCTCATGTCCTCACTGTGTTATTTCTCTAAAGTTCAGGAGGTGTCGCAGATCTTCTGCACAGGCGGAGCAGGTTTACGTTTCCCAGGCAGCAGAGCAGCTTTTAGAGTGTCAGGCTTCTCTGCAACATCACTGACTTTATGTTTAATATGAATCATTTTTCTCTACTGTCACTTATAATCGAAACCAAAACAAATCACTCGAGCGTCCATCATGCAAATCAACATACTGAATAATAAATTAACAGAAAGTACGCTCGCAGTCTGAACAGTGCAGCGAAATTACAGACGCACTGCAGGAGTTTACCTGCAACATAATTATTCCTTTGCTTCCTGTAGAAGCCTGACGTGTTTCTCTTTATTCTGCTGTTCCTGCCTTTATGTGTTTGTAGGTTCATATAAATACAGGGAACTAATTAAATACTTCCTGTTACATCATGAGCTCAGTACTGAAATCTGTTACTGTGATTGCATCACTGCGTCTGTCTTATTAGACACACGGTGTGGTTGTGACGCTGGGGGACGGCCTGGAGCTCTTTCTACCTCGAGTCGGGCGAAGCGGTCGCTCTTGTAGCAGGCCAGCTCTGCGTTGATGAGTTTGGTGAGAAGAAACTCTCTGAACTCTGGACCCTGAAGTACAAAACGCAGCAGACTTAACCACAGCTCTCAGATCAGCCTCACGTTCCTATGAAAAGTCCGACAGCCTCACCTTTTTAAAGACAGGGGCGGGGAGGGGCGGGCCAAAGGGCGGGACGTCCTCTCGTGCTGTGATGGAAACCTGTCAGTCAGAACAGCTTCTGTTGTAACTGGTGGAGTGAAACAGGCAGATCTGTGTCTGATCCCCACCCACGCAAACCCACCCAGCTATGAGCAATAATAGAGACGCTTCCTCTCCTCAGTAAGAGAAGGAGGAGCCTCTGGTGTGAGGCTTCATCTCCGTTGTTGTCATGTTTCAGAGACTGAAAGAGAAATCTTCAGCCGCCACGAGGATTTGGGTTTGTTTCTGTGAATTCAGATTAAAGCTCTTTTTTGATTCCCAGATTAAACTGCATCTGATGCCATGAACCTCACAGACAACAGAGTCAAATCTATAAAAAACCTCCATCGTGGAGAAAAGGAAGCCGGCGTGTACCTTGTAGGAGGTGGTCTCAGAGCACGGCTCCTCCGCCTGCACCACGATGAAGGCGTGGAGGAAGTTGGAGGCGATCATGTCGGGGACGAAAGGCGTGGCCTCTTCTTGAAAAACCAGCGCCACGATGTCATTTCCGATGTGCCGTTTCCTCTGCAGCTGAAGGACAGAGTGATGCTGTTACGTACAGTCGTGACGGCTCATAAAGTTTATGAAGCACAGCAACAACTTCAAAGTGCTTCTGTCACACTGTTACAAGACAAACTGTCAGTCAGTGAACAACAGTCTGACTGAACACGCTGTGTTTGGATGCAAGCAGGTGCAAACACTGAAGCACCAACAGCTGCAGTTCCTCTGACGTCCAGCAGAGGCTCTCGCAGCGAGTCGCTCACATGTTCAAACTTTACAGCAGCAATAAACACGTTTACAGGCTGATACTAAATAAATAAATAAAACCATTTTTGGCTCTAGATCATGTCCCCTGTAGCTGCTAGCTTCACCTCTGTTTGTGCTGTTGGTGTAGACTGAAATGCTGTGATTGTGCAGACACAGGGTCACGTGATGACGAGCATCCCTTCCTGCTGCAGGCGTCTGCTTTACACGGAGCCAACCTGCCAAACCGTCTGCTGCTGCTGCTGAGTCGCAGCCCGTCCTCCTGTTTCACGCTGACTCATTCTGTGTTTTGTTTCTCTGTCACGCCGTCTTCATGCCGCCTACCTGCTGGGCGTCTCCCTCGGTGAAGGGCAGTTTGGTGGACACGTGGAACATGATCTCCTGCTGCCGGTGGACCGTGTAGATGGACTGAGACCCCGTCTGACCGTGAGACACATCCAGACCCCCCCGAAACCTGCACAGAGGAAACGGGCACCACTCAGTCTGCAGGTGACCTGCTCTGAGGTTAACGAAAGCTATTTAGAGTTTGGAGTAAATAAATGCGATTCAGAGTGAATCAGCCATCTGTGCTCATGTAGGAGCTGGCTTCCCTCCTGATTTATTTTGGTTTGTGTGCTGATTGTTCTTTAAGAAGCTTAATCTCCGTGTGTGATGGAGCAAAGCTGGAAACACGTAACACGCAGAATGAAACAGGCGTTTAACCGAACCTTAATCTACACAGGTCCAGTAACAAACACTCAGGGCCAGTAAATGTTTTGTTTCACTGCAGACAAACAATGAAATATCAACAAACACTGTTTAATATTCTCAGTAATAAATAAACTTTGAGTCTCCGGCTGTCTCAGGTTATTTTTTATGGGTCACTGATTACAGACCGTTTTCATTGCTCTGTGTGTTTGATTTGTCCGTCAGTCCGTGCTGGACTAAACTGCGGCACAGCTACAAAATTTGCTCCGAGAGATCCGAGAAAATCCCATGGTTGCTACTAAAGGATCTGCTTTGGTATTAACTGACATGTTACTGATAGAAATAACTGATTAAACGTGATGCTTTGCAGTTTTGTCTCGTCTCTCACCCTTTGAAGTCCTGCAGATCCACTGTGTCTCCCAGCAGCTGCAGGAACTCTGTGAAAGCCGGCGTTTCCTCGTTGTTCCTGAACAGCTCCTCCTCAGACACCTGAGGGACAGGTGACATGTCAGCTACAACCGATGCACTCATCACAGAAGGTGAACTACCCTCAGATGGGAAGTGCTTATTAATGATGCCAAAGAACAAAAGACGGACTACACTGAGATTATTACTTTAAAAATAATGTTGGCTAATGTGTTTTTCATAGTTTGAAAAGATTTGCTGAAACAGGTTTTACAGCAGACAAAGTGCTGATACAATCAGCAGGATCAATAACATCAACCACTGCTGGGCCGTACCAGTG
Organism: Perissodus microlepis; assembly: GCF_051167445.1. Taxonomy (NCBI): domain Eukaryota; kingdom Metazoa; phylum Chordata; class Actinopteri; order Cichliformes; family Cichlidae; genus Perissodus; species Perissodus microlepis. The sequence continues at coordinate 32,957,486 of NC_140470.1, read as the reverse complement.
ACCCAGCACTCTGGAACCTGGAATCACTGATAATAGGACCAAAACAAAATACTGGAACACAATACAAATTCTTTCACAAGGCAACGCTAAGAATGAGCGAACGTCTTTATGAGCTTCTTGGGTTGGTCTGCAGTGTCCTCTGGAGTGCTTACAGCTTATATATATTTGGTCATACCATGTAAAATCACCCAGGACCTCTAAATCAGCTCATTTCGTCCATACGATAGTTGCAGCATATTTAGTAAAGCCCGTGGAAAACAGTAACAGCTAATGGAGTGCACTGATCACTAACATCAACAAACCTACGTGCTTCGGTTAGAAATCAGTCCACTAGTGGGAATAAAGAAGGAAGATGGAAACAAAAACACCGAGTGGACACAAAGTGTGATGGTGAGGTACCTGACCAAATCTCTGGTAAATGACTCCAAACTTGTAGGTGTTGTTCACCTCATGCTCATCATAGTTCACTATTAGCTGAGATGCCTGCAGACAAAGACAGACGTGCATCATCTCCTCTGACACTGAACAGAAACCCAGGTGTGCTGACGGTGTGGGAGCCTACCTTTGGGTACAGGACGGGACTGAACCGTAGACCTGCCGCTTCGTCGCACAGCAGCTTCGCAATGACAAACATCAGGGTTACAGTTAGAACGACGCTGAGCCTTCAAAAGTCTCAGCCTATACCAAAGTGGGTGAGTTCAACCATAGAGGACATCATGGACCCACTTGGGCTCGAACTCGGTACAGCATGTAAAGCAGCTGTGATGACCGCTACACTATGGAACCAGTCTGAGATGCTGGTGCTTACCTTGGCCAGCTCTGGTACACTTGGGATGTCCGGCAGCTCTGCCAGAGATAATCTGTGGTAGACGCTTTTCACCCGAGATCTAATGAAACAGGAGAGACGCACCAGAAACCAACAGTTAACTCCAAGAATAAGTAACTAAATACTTGTTCTGTCCTCACACTGATTCATTGACAGTTTGTGACACAGACTTGTGTGAACACAGTCACTCGAAACCACAAAACACAAATATTTGCTCACAAGAAAACGTGAGGAGGAGCAGTCCGATCCACAGCTGGAGTATAATCTCTCAGCCTCAACCGAGTCACACCTGGACACCAGGTAGCAATAAATGTTTGACCCACGTGTGGACCACATCTGCAGTTTTCTTTGGACCATAATCGGCCTTGACCGAGGGAGATGACTCAAGTCTTGCTCCCTCTACTCAGCCAGAGCTCCACCACATCTGGGCCAGATGTCAGGTGTATCGTAATATCTGGGTAACACCTGGCCTACCGAACACCTGCCATGAGCCGACTCAAGTAGGGCGAGATATTTGTTAGTAGCTTACATGAGCCATCAGTGCCAAAGGCGAGATCCTGACATGTTTATGAGCCCCACCCTATCATCTGCCTCCTGTGTGACCTTAATGACCCAAAGAGCTTCCTTTGACTCGAGCACTTTAGATCTTAGAGAGCAGTCCTGAAGACTCAAGAGGAGAGGTGGTTGACTTTGTGAAGGGTGCATTAACAAAGAACTATTTCAACTTGAAATCTTAATTAAATTGAACTCGAGGTGGTTGGCCATCGGTCCCAGCTGCCTGCTCATACAGACTTCAGTCGGCTGCTGTTCTTCTTCGGGTAGTGTGGTCAATTTATAGAAGATCTGCTCCACACGGGATCTGACTCATCTGAGAGCAGCAGCCTCGTAGGTGGACTGAGTCAAACTCTGGTTTTAGGACCTGATTTATTTTAGCTCACACTGAGCTCATTTGGGCTTTTATCAGCTTCCGTTTCACTTTAGAAGATTTCTGAGGCTCGTGTTCATCATCAGAGAGCTTAAACTCAGAGGACAGAGCTGTTTGGGGTAAACACACCGGTCATGGCCTCCATGATGATCTCTGTTCCCCTTTCATTTTGTCTGTGTGAGATTATTTCCTGTTTTATTTTGAAGGTTCCTTTCATTTGTTCTTTTTCCCATCCACCATGGACTCAAACACTGATTGTTACGACTGGCTCTTGGCGAAGGCGGTTGCACTTTTCTCCTCTCCCTTATCTTCCCTGCTTAGCCTCTTGTGTCCTTGTCTTGTCTCGTGTGTGTTACTTTCCCTGGAACACTCTCTCACAGTCTGTTCTCTAAAACCTAAAGAGAATTATGGATTTGATCAACTGGTCTCTGAATGCTATTGACACCCTTTTCTCAACGAGAAGTCTGGGCTCGGGTGAGCCCGAGTGTCCTGGAGGGACTTTCCCTGCCGGATACACGATGGACGGGTGGCAGAGGATCGTGTGCCTGGCGGGACTGTCGATCGAGGACGCTGAAGATATCTACCTATTCAGAACCATGGTAACAGGGTTCTTGCTGATCGGAGCTGGCTTGGCCCTGACTTATCGGAGAATTAAGAAAGCGGAACCGGCTGTTCAAACCCCCCCCAAGGCTGCCCGCTGGGATTGAAACGATGGGACGAGGCGTGAGTTCTCAACATGGGCTCATTGAGTGCAGCACGGATAAGATCTTGGAGAAGCTTACGGCTGCCGTGAATACTCAGAATAAGACCTCTGAGCGTACATTGGATTACATCTTGGAGCAGCTCACTGCGATCGTGAGTTCTCAGAATCGGCTCTTTGAGCACAAGACTGACAACATCACAGAGCGTAAGTTTGATAACATCATGGCGAAGCTCGCGGCTCTCCAACGGGAGATTGAGAGACCAGTGTTGGACTGTTAAAGAACAGCTTTGAAATTCTCATGAGCTGTTCGCACTAAAGTAAAAACCACCATCATAATGCGGCTATTCCTTCGGCACCAGCTGTGGGCTCAAGGCTGGAGCTGAACAACAACACCCTGATAACGACTGTGTTTAGTCTGTTCTTCCCATTCCATGCAAGGCCACCTGGGTTGGCTGGAAGACTGTTTACTTAGCCTGGCAGGGCGAAGGACACTGTCTCAGCTGAACTCTGGACACGCACACACATACACTGATAAGCACTCATCCCTCCCTTTCCAAACGCCTTTGATGCTTGTTCCCTCCTGGAGAACACGGCGGGTCAGGGCCCAGACCCATTTCACTGCAGGGCAACTTGCATGTGACGAATAAAGTTCTGATTGATTGATTGAACATTAGAAAGAAAGCAGGGTTTCCCATCTTTTCTTTACAGTCTGTAGTCCCTTGCCATGAAAGCCTGTCACGTTACCTGATGATGACGAGGAGGTGCTCGTGCTCCTTCTCCTGCTCGTGTCTCACAGACAGCAGCAGGTTTCCCACGCTGCTCGATGAGCACGAGAAGTTTAAATGCTCCTGACAACAAAAGAGAAGGACGTCAACCAATCAGGTGACAGCAAAGGATGAAGATGGATTTAACCCTCCAAACCTCACCCTGCCCAAGAAGTGCTTCCTGTACGCCCGAGCAGCCTCGTTGATCTCCTCCAGACGGTACCCATAATCCCCTGGGGCGGTCTCTTCCTCTTGTCTTCCTTCCTCCTCCACCTCCTCCTTCCCCCTGCTGTCTGCAGAGGGAGGAGGAGCATCAGGATCCTCGATCCAGTAGCCTCCAAACTCAGGTAGGATCACCTGAGGGTACGCCCCCCCCCTCTCCAACACCTGCAACACACATTCAGACAGGTGTGAAACAAAAGCACACACTTCATCCCTCAGCAGGCTTCCTGCAGCCGGCAAATCAGAGGAAAGCGAGAGTTTGAGTCATATGGAGGCGGTCCAGTGGAGACTGTAGTCTCCCCCCCCCCCCAAGATTGTTAGCTGCTGTCAGTATGAACAAAATTACTATAATAAAACTTTCCTCTCCTCTTATTGGCTGACATACCCCTGATCTGACTTCCTGTTACGCCACCTTTTTGAAAAAAACAATTAGCAGTAATGTTCAGCTTTGTGTTTTGAGGTGTGTTAACATCTGTCTCACCTCCTCGATCCTCGGATAAGGAATGTAGTCGTCCTGAAACAGAAAGACGGAGACGTCAAACATGTGTTGGACACACGAGGAATCAAAACTGTCCTGACTGACTTTACTTATGTAAATGTGCTGTTTTTATGTTTGAAGTCATGAACATAAAAAAATATCCATGAGATGGACTTACAGTGAAAAAGCTCAAACATGAACACAGACGCATGAAGTGGAATAATGCAGACATACAGGTGACCACAGGAGGGATGAAGCTGAGCAGGACGTTTATTCAAAACAATCACTGAGACACAACGAGGAGCTCACAGCCTCAGCATTCGCCGCGGTCGACCACAGCCGCCATCACTGCACCCGGTTAGCTTTTGTTTTGTGCTGCCACTCCACTCCAGGAAACAAACCTGAGTGCAGCTAAGATAAACTCGTCAGCGTGTTTGTCACATGGTCCTCCTGCATGTAACGCAGACGTGATCATCATCACACTGTAGAACCACCACAGCTAGCTGCTAGCATTAGCACTCCGCCCTTATTCCAACATGTGAAAACCACGCTGATCACGTCCATCTTTTATATACAGTCTGTAACAATCACAGTGGTCATTTCCATCTTTTAAGTACAGTTTGTTCTCAACCGAGTCGGGTGATGAAACTTCGATCAGGCTCTCACACCTGCTGAAGGTTGGACTTCCCCAGGTTGTCTTTATGAGCATGAATGAAATGAAGCCATAAAAGTGAGCGCGGATGGATATGAGGACAAACAGACAGATGGACAGACGTGCCTTCTGTCTCTGAGGGATTGTCTTCATCTCTGCAGCTTCTGGCACCTGCTGCAGCACAGACGGGGAGAGAAGACGTGATGAAGACTGTTTCACCCTGAACACGTGAAGCTGTAAAACAGCTCACAGAGGTTCAGTCTGATTCATTAAAATAAGAAACAGCTCGCTAATGTGGGAGGAAACAGTGTGTTTACATGGAACTACTTTCAGCTGCGGATTAATACAGATTTGGTGGATTATATGTGCACTGATGGAGGAACATTTCAGCCACTGGTGGAATTTTAGAGCTTTTGTGAGGCTAACAGGATTAATGTGAAGCTTTGATAAAGACGAGCTTTAACCACACAAACATCAGCTGAAGACTTTTTCTGACTCTGACAAACAAATTTCACAAAATTAAAGAAAAAGTAAACAAACAAAAAAAACGACAAATTTCTTTACTTCACAAAAAATATGTTAAAAATTAATTTCTGTTATTTAATAATTAGCAATGGTGTGTTAATGTTTTACATATCAGGACATAATAAAAATCTCTTTGATTATTTATTCAACCAAAACAGAACCAAAGTGAAGAACCACTGAGCTGTTGGGTAAACAGGAGTCAGGTGAAGCACTGATTAACTGATCACCAGGAGCGTTAACACAACGACACCTTTCACCCTGAGGTCCCAACAGCTCCACCTCTATAGGCCTCAGTTAGCAGGTCAAAGGTCAAAGTTTGCAAAGCTACAGCTGATCAAAGACTTCTGGAACAAAGTGAGACCAAAGAGTTTGTTCAAAATCAAAAAACTAACACGTGCAGCGATGATGAACCAAAGTGTTCAGAGTCAGGGTGAGGACGTCTGTCCCACAGCTGGACCAAACTGGGTCATCAGCAGGTCACAGATCCACACTCAGCAGCAAATCTGCAACAGAACAGCTGAAAACCAAAAGGAGCTGCTGCAGAGCTCAGAGAGCTGTGCATGGCTGAATGAAACCTCAACGAGCTGAAGCAACGCTGTGAAGGAGAGTGGACCACAGTGGGAGACACACAGAAACCCTCGCTGCTGAAGGATTTATTGTGTTTAATAAATAAAGAGAGTGTTACGTGTTGCTGTTGTCTAGTTCAGAATCTGCTGATTCTCCGGTTGTTTTTACTTAAACCCTGCAGCTGTTTGTCATCAGTCACCGGGTGGCTGATCTGAGGAAACAAGCAGGAAAAATCCAACTTATTTCCCTGTTTAGGTCTACGATGATGATGTGCGATGAGACGAAGAGGTGCAGGTGTAACAAGAGCACATCCAGAGAGAACAAGAAGCATAAAGAAAAACAGGATAAAACATATAAAAGAAAGAAACAAGGGGAAATAACACGCCTTAGATGTGTCGCGTGTCCAGAGATATTACAAAGATCCAAAGTGACGGATGAAACGCCGCAGCGTCGTTGTGTCATGTTTGTACCTGATTTAAAGGCTGAAACCTGGTTTTGTTCTGCTGGAAGCTAAATGAATATTGGAAGAAGCCTGTTGTTTGTCGGAGAAGCTTCTCCGGATAATGAGAAAATTCATTTTGAAGAAAAGTCTTAAAAAACACGCACACACACACGCACGCGCACACACACGCGCGCGCGCGCACACACACACACTCTTACCTCCATCTTGTCCATCATGTCAAAGAAATGAGCCGACTGCAGACAGACAAACGGGGTCAAAGCTGTTTATTTGTGTCTGTTGGATCATTTACGGTTAAAAGTTCATTTCTGAGGATATTTCTGGTTTATTTGAACCTGCTGAGGTTCCTGTTCACCTCCATGTGGCCTGAATGACCTAACAGTTCATAAGTTTGTGGAAATATTGGCTCTGTACACCCCACAGTGAATCCATCCAGGTGTGACTGGCCTTCAGCTTTAATTTGAAGCATTTAATTAAAGTGTTGCATTGACGGTTGAAGGCAGGCAGGTAAAACATGAGTTGATCAGAGTGCTGAACTTGTTGCTGTTCACTGAAATTCCTAATATGACCTCCAAAGAGGGTAAATGGATTAGCTCTTATCTGTTAGCACTTTTCCTGAGGGCTGTGTGTAACACTCCCACAGATGTGTCA
>NC_140470.1:32843213-32943213 GCF_051167445.1 Perissodus microlepis | reverse complement strand
TGGAGGCAGTTTAGACAGACGTTTAATCCATCGTCTGGGTGAAAATGTTAGAGTTTGTTTTCATCAGACTACAGCAGCACCACCGCTAAAAACTGCAGATTGTTTTAAGAAGCTTCGAGTCGCCTCACATTTCTGTTTGCATCTTCTGCTGCTCATCTACAACACCGACCCAAATCTGGCTCCTCGGGGAGCGCTCAGAGCGACCAGGAAGGAAAACAAAGGTCAGCGAGAACCGAGAACATGAAGCCTGCAGAGAGAGAAAAGGTCAGAGAAGGTGTGTGAGGTACACGACGTCCACAGCGCTGCAGCGAGGCGGCACGAGAGTGTGTGCGCGTGTTAAAGACTCTGAGCTTCACTTTTAAAATAAAACCAGTTTAACTCGACTCTCAGCTGGCTCGTTATCTGCGCTGATGACTGAACGTCACAGCCAATAACATCACCTTCATCCAACACACACACACTGATGTCAACACGTCCCTCTGAGCCATTCCCACAATGCACCAGGCCCCCAGACTCAAACAGCAGGCTCCTGACACTCTGACACCTGCGGCATGTTTTCTGGAGGAGCGCAGGCCGAGTCCGGCACTAAAACAGTTCCCCTCGAAGGCTCGGCTCTTTAAATGTTCAATGGTTCCAGTGTTGAGTTTTCTGTCAGTCAAAGATGGCTGCCACAGGCCCCTCACTCTGGGCGCGTGGGTTTATTCAAATACTGGAAACTTTTTACTCAAGAACTCCAACTGTGGGATTTCCTGTTCCACTGGGGGCGCTATCGAGCACGCCCAGAATAAAGGGGGCTCTATTTTTGGGTAAATGTTTTTCTTCTGTTTATCCTCGAGACAGTAGGGTGTCCAAATTCCTGAGGACCCGGCCCACGTAGACCGCGAAGGCCGGGTCGGGTAGGCCGGAAGTAAACAGCTGTGGAATTGGACGGTCTCGCCTTCAGATCTGCGTCACCGCTGTCTCGGTGGAGTTTAATAAACTCGTCCGTCTGCTCCTTGCTATCTAAAATATAACAGGACACTGGCGTAAATTCTCGACCGTCTGTTTAATCAGTTTTCTGTTTGACGTTTATTCAGCTGTGTGAAAACCACCCGGGGGATTAATAAAGTTTTATTTTATCTAATCTAATAACTTTAATCTCAGCCAAACCGATTTACTCACGAACAAATAAAACACTGAAAAAGTCCAACAATAACATTTTTAGGTTGTCTAAGTGACTTATATATTACGTTTAACCTGAGTAGCAAAAGTCCGCGGTGATCTGAACATGATGTGCCGGGGGTTGTGCCGTTCTCTGCGGCTTCAGTGACCCTCGAGCTCTCGGCTAGCTATCGAGCTGGTGGGTAGCAGACGTCTCCGAAAACGTCGAAGCAAATATGCGATATCTTGATAAACCGAGCAGATATTTGATGTTTACACAGCTACTTTCTCGCCTGAAAATATGTTAAAAGTTTATTTTGTGACCCAGAAAAGGTAGTAAGAGTAATATTAAAAACTTAGTAGCGGCTGCCATTGTTGGAAACTGGAGTTTGAATGAATTCTATGAATTCTGGGATATGGTGGGCCACGAAGGACACACCCGACCCATCCTTCAAATTCGGGGAAAAGGAGGACGCATTTGTCGGCTGCATTCGGAGGAGTCTACGAAGTTGGAGAAGCTGAAGGACAGAAGAATTGATCCATGTCAGCATGCTGCCCATTCAGGACTCCCTGAGAGCGCCCCCTGGGGGAACTGCAGCCAACAGGACCAGCTGTGAACACAGTGCACGTGTTAAATGTGACATCAAGGTCTGCATGTGAACAGAGCTCGTCCTCACGGCCACGTCACGGCGAGCTGCGCAGCAGTTACTGCTCATAAACCGTGGGCACAGTGTGACACATCCACCTGTACAGGTGATTCTCTGCAGTCATGAAAAATGGATTTTTTCATGTTTCCCACAGCCAGGAGGCTCGCTGAGTTTCAGACGAACATCAAAGCTCTTCATTAAAATTTAAATTCAACCCTCGAGTTTCTCCAACAGGAGGCCCCATCCCAGTTTGAACCTTTAAAATGAAACGAAGTGAAACATTCCAGCTTCATTAAAAATAAAATAGTGAGGATGGCGGCGGCGGCGGCTTCATGCTTCATGACTGTGTGAATATCCACGCTTTCACTCCTGTTTCTTTGTGTTAGAACAGCAGCTTCAGCTCGGATCACACCTTTCACGTCCTTGTGATCATTACAACCAGTTTGGTCTCCGAGGCCTTTGATTGGTCCACACCCACTGATCCCCTTCGTGTCCTGCTTCCCACCCAGGATCAGTTCCACTTTGGAGAACCTGCCAGGAGCAGCACAAACGTCTGCTCCACGGTGATGTGCATTGCAGGATGGACCCGTGACGTGGAGGCTCTGACCCAGAGACTCGGTCGACGTGTGGCTCGCTGACAGCTGAAGAACCACAGACCTGCCGCGTATGACACCAAAACGCTTAAATATGTCCGAGCAGCTTTCGGGAATGAGACTCGACTGATCAGTCAGAAACGCAGGAGCGTGCGAGAAACGGGGTTTCCCGCAAAACACAGCAGGGGTGCTGACTGTGTTATTTGAAATAAATGTTTTTTATCTGCTTCTTTGTGTAAGCTCAGGTGGAAGCACCTCGCCGTGGGCTTTAGCGTTCATGGAGAAACTTTGTCCCAAAATGGCACATTTTCTGTGAGTGTGAGGATGGAGTGATCAAGAGACACAGGTGGGAGTAAAGAACAGGTGGAAACGATAAAGGTGGAGCTGAAAATCCAAAAAAGGAAAGACAGCAACAGGAAAAGCAATTCCCAAAATAAAACAGGAAGCAGAACAAACACAAACAGAGGGCTAAGCTAAAAAAATGCTGCGGCACTTTGCTAGTTTACTCAAACTAGTGCTAGTTGCTCAAAGCACATTACAGCGTACGCTCACAGCAGCTGTGGTGTAGATGGGTGACCCTGAGGTAGCCTCTGTTAGTTTTTGTGAGTCATACGACCCATCAGGGAGCGAATACGCCCTCACCAGGCTGAAACAGACTCAGCAGCTCTTCATCAACTTCCTGTTCCAGACGACATAAAACACCGTCGCTGTCAGCACGAGATATGAACGTATTAAACGTCATGCACTTTGAAACAATGGCTCCTCCCTTTGTGTCTGTAGTGAACACTACTGCATGCAGGGGGCGCCGATGAGGCCGTACTCTGCCGCTGTGTAACTCGCCACGCTTCGCTCAGAGATGCAGGCAATTCACGAAACAATAAGACTGACTTTTTAGAAACGTGCGCTCTCCTCCCCTGCAGCCACGGCGCTCTGCGTCTTTGTCTTTCACACAGATGAAACTGAGTCGCCACGGAGACGGCACAGAGACAAACAACAACAACAGCATCACAAACAGAAACGACAGTAGCACACGAGCAGCACTGCTGGCTCCTGTTTGTAGACAGACGGTCTGGTGTGTAACACACACACACACACACACACACACACACACACACACACACACACACACACACACACTGGGAAATGTGAGCTGCAGGGAAATGTGTGTGTGTGTGTGTGTGTGTGTGTGTGTGTGTGTGTGAGCTATAATTGGTGCTGAGTGAGTATGAGGAGGTTTTCTTCACTAAGTCGAGACTTGAGAATATTTTCCTCGTTGTTATTTGTCTTGCAGCTGTCAGCGTGCAGCTGCACAGATGGTCAGTTTCCTGGCTGAAAGCGTCCAATCGGCGCCGTCGTTCTTTGCGTTTCTGCAAACCGTCCTCACAGAAAACTCCAGAGTTTGATCGTTGAGCGAGGACGGAGTGTCTGTCATCAGTAATTTACACGTGTAAACGTAAACTGGACCAACACTTCAGTGAACACCTGAACACCTCAGAGCTGAGACTACTGAGTCACATGATCACATTGTAAATGAAAACAGCAAAAACAAGGCAACACACACACACACACATGCAGATGGAGGGACTGCCAGACTCACCAGTGGTCGTGTGGCATTGTTGCGTTGCCGACGGTTACTGAGCATCTCACTCAGCTCTCACACACCAGCAGCCCTCCCCTCTCTCTCTCCTGTAACGTCAGGGTCCATTAAGCTTATAGCGCCTTAATCTTTCAGAGAGAGCGAGCGAGAGAGCCAGTAGCAGATGGAGGATGGCGGGGAGGGGAGGGGAGGGGAGGGAGGGAGGGAGGGGAGGGGAGGATGCTCTAACTGGATGTGGTGGAGTTTGAGTCCGGACCGTGAATGTTTGCACATCTCTCCCCCTCGTCAGGCTCTGAGCTTCAGCACGTTCAGCCTGAAGTGAAATCCCGATGACCTTAAAGCGTCTCTGTGCAGGTGAGCGTTACAAACACCTCTGTGGGAGACGGAGCTCGCCATCACTACCGTCAGCTTCCTGTCACACTCACTTCATCCTGGAGTAGTTTACCCTCAAGTTACATCACAGTGCCTCCTGATTACCTGCACTCAGTAAAGGCACAGCCACACGCTGCAGTTCCTGTGGCGTCCAGCAGAGGCTCCAGCGGAAATAAACATGTTGACAGCTTAGAGATTTTTTCACACTACGCAACTTTTTAATGACATCATGTGACAAATAACATGGCTTCTGTGAGGTTACTGTACTAACAGGCCAAGAATGAGGCGGAGGGGATGAAGCAGCTCTCTGAGTTCACACACAGACACCGCGCCTCTGCAGGAAGACGATCCACACCACCCAACCAACCAATGAGCTTCTCGGGGTGACGAGCAGCACCACAGACGTGCAGCACGTGTGGACGTTGAAGTGCGAACCTGCTGGAGGGAAAACAGCTGTCGGACACGCCGTCACCTTCCCCACAGACGCACAGCGGGCCACATGTGGGCGCTTGTCAAGCAGACACAGGGAGGAAGACCTCTGATGAAGGACTTACAGGCAGTGCGTGTTATTGGATTATTAAAGACGTGCGTTACGAGCGCTGTCCGCACATTTCTGGCGTTTAAGCTACGTGCTCGTTCTTTACGTGTACGATGTGCAAAGTGAAGCAGCCAAAACGAGCCGTGCACGTGAAGTGAGCGTGCAGACTTGGTGTGACTGCTCATGCATGAGTCACGCACACATCGCCCGATGGTAACGATCCCGTTTACGGAGGCCTGATTGCACCATGTGCTTTTATGGCTGCTCTATAATATCACTCACTTGTCGGTCGTAACGACGAGCGTCACCTGTGGAACATGTCCCATGATCCTCTCCAACTCCCTGTGTGGCCGTGCTGCAGACTGACACCTGGGATCAAACCTGTGACCTGCCCTCTCTCTCAGGTTTCGGGCTCAGTCAGGAGCAGCGAGCGACTGCAGCTCCCAGCACTAATCCTTCCGCTCCACCGCAGAGAGCATCTTCATCTTCCAGCTGAAATCAGATCAGTCTTTAGGCTCACAGGAAGACAAAGAGCTTCCAACGTGCTCCGTGTTTTTCTCCTGATGTGAACGTCGGGAGCTAAACCAGAGGACGTCCCAGAGACTAAAGGTTAAAGGTCATCATGACCTAACTGAGCAGGTTTTTGGCATGTCAAACGTTAGTCATGACAAAACGTCACAGAAAGGTCTCACAGGAAGCAATGACATCATGATGACATTTTAAATCCAAGGTGTCAAAGGTCAGCTTCACCGTGACATCGTGACGTTCTGCAGTAACTCTCCTCGTGGCCGTTTTGTGACCGTATGGCAGTAACTCCTGTTCCGGACTCTGCGGTGTGACGTGTGAACGCACCCAAACAAACGTCTCTTTAAAGCTTCCAGGTCAAAGTTTTGTTTGACAAGCTTTGGAGTAAAGCAGCAGTCAGCCTGACTTTAGTCTTCAAACTTCTAGTTGACGGATGTCACAGGTTTTTTAAAAAAAAGCAAGTTTAAGTAGACATGCAGGCTGACACAGATGTGGAGGCTCCAGCACATCAGCACAAGGATGTCACTTTTTCATCCTTGTTCCTGCTAAATGTTCAAAAACAGATCAAACTGATGAAAGAAATAAGCAGAGGAGCATAAACGCAGCGTCCTTATCAGCATTTCCACAGTTCTCAATATTTGGCTCATTAATAACAGTATAATTGCTTCTTTTGTTCACAGTAATCTGCTTCACCTTTGAAACCAGCTCATATCGATTTCTTCCTGTAAATCCTGCATGAGCTGAGCGGCGCTTCCTTTTCATACTGGAAATATTTGTCTGCTTACAAACAGCAGTTAGAAATGTTTTGACCTCATTAAATCCATAATCAGCATCTGTTAGCGACTCGCTCGCCTCCAGTTTGTGTGCTCGATCCTCTCTGTGGGCAACAGCAGTCGCCTGAATCTCACCTGGAGTCTTCTCATGTCTGTAACAACAGCTCGTGTGGATCTGCGTCAAACCGCCGCAGATCTGTGCCATCAGGACCATCAGGACCATCAGGACCATCAGAACCATCAGGATCATCAGAACCATCAGGACCATCAGGATCACCAGGACCATCAGGATCATAAGAACCATCAGGACCAACAGGATCACCAGGATCATCAGAACCATCAGGACCATCAGGATCATCCGGATCATCAGGACGATCAGGATCATCAAGATCACCAGGATCATCAGAACCATCAGGATCATCCGGATCATCAGGACGATCAGGATCATGAGAACCATAAGAACCATCAGAACCATCAGGATCATCCGGATCATCAGAACCATCAGAACCATCAGGACCATCAGGATCATCAGGACCATCAGGACCAACAGGATCACCAGGATCATCAGAACCATCAGGATCATCCGGATCATCAGAACCATCAGAACCATCAGAACCATCAGGACCATCAGGATCATCAGGACCATCAGGACCATCAGAACCATCAGGACCATCAGGATCACCAGGATCATCAGGATCATCAGAACCATCAGGACCATCAGGATCACCAGGATCATCAGGACCATCAGAACCATCAGGATCATCCGGATCATCAGGACCATCAGGACCATCAGGACCATCAGGATCATCAGGATCACCAGAACCATCAGGATCATCCGGATGATCAGGATGATCAGAAGCTTCAACAAAGTCACCAGATCCTTTAAACCATAATCCATCCATCCATGGATCCTGACCTGCACCCATCCCTCCTGGGCCTAAAGGTGCAGGTCTGGATCCATGGATGGAGGAAGCAGGAAGCAGGGCTTCATTTGGACGGGGTGGACGAGCAAACACGATGGACTAAATATAAAGGAGCACATCTGGCTGAAGTGAGCACAACTGGTTTCACTGACAGCTTCAGTTTATGGCCTGACGCTGACTCTGGGCACCACCAAGGGGTTTCACTGCTTTTTGCTGAGCAGCTGGGTAAAGGGACCGGACCAGAGCCAGTTCCAGAGCTCGGTTTAATGGACCGGCACAATAAGGAACCATCCTCTACGAGCAGATTGGCCCTTTAAAAGGAAGAAGCTGCAGATAACAAGCTGTTCTCCAGAGCCTGAAACACAACAGGCTAAATCAAACACAAACACATCAGAACGATGTTTGGTAGAGTGAAGCTCAGGCTGAGGGAGGTGACGCTGCTGCTGCTCTTATTTTATTTCTGGCAGTGAAACAACTTGAGTGCGGTCTTTGTGTGATTCAGGGTTGTTACTCACCGAGCTCTCAGAGTGCTGACTGTAGACTTATCAATCCTACAGAGAGAGAGAGAGAGAGAGACACCGTTAACATGTGGTGCACTGAGCGCGCTCTGATAACAGCAAGAACGTTAGGACGTTGCCGAGGTGGAGGACGAGATTTCTATCTGCATTCTCTATTAACCTCAGTAACCTGAGCGAGGTGTGAGCTCAGAGGTTCACAGCAATATAACCTGTTTATTAAAGTGCTGCAGCGCCACCGAATCGGACGTGTTTCTGTAATGACGGCTGAAGCGCAATAAAACAGCACAAACCAGCAGACGCAGGAACCACTGGATGACTTCACAGAGTCCGTCTCAGATAATCTGGGATTCATTTAGTTTGGAAAATCAGAAATCAGAGAAAAATGTCCCCAGCCTAAAGCAGCGCACGGTCATCATGGTCTCCTCCCAGTTTAACTGAAAGCGTTTTGGAAACGCTCTCGAAAAATAAATACATTTCAAAACGGAGCTGTCCCGTCGCAGTGTGGACACTCGAAAACGCAGACTTTCTAAAACGATGACGCATTTTAGTCATGTGGTGCAGTCACGTGACCAATTAAACTAAGACAGCGGAGGGCGTTATACAGCAGTTGTTTTGATTGGTCTCAGCTTTGACAGCCCTGTTACAGATTAATATCAGTCTGTACGTGCTGCAGATAGCTTTCCTTCTAATTCTTTAATTCTCACTGGCTTTTGCGCATGTGCAGGACTGGAACGTAAGTGTTTTGGACCGTTTCAATGTGGACGCACAACTCTGTGAAAACGGTAGTGTGGACGCGGAGCGTTTTCAGATGAAGACAGCATTTTCACATCTATTTGGGCTGGTGTGGACGTAGCCTGAGGCACAGAGGTTTGGACGTGACGTGTAGGGACAGAACGGGACGTTTAATGTCTCTCTGTCACCGACTGCGTTTCCATAAGTTCGACCTGAATGGCTGAGCTCCTCAGCCTCTCTCTTTGCCCCACTGCAGGGTGATCCAGGGACTTGTTTGGGCTGAGCACGCCCCCTTTCACCGGGCTCGGTCTCCTGAGCACCACACACAGGTCTGACTGGAGGGTGGAGTCCAAACTACCCAGGGTGTGAAATAACCACTGTTCATCAGTATCTGCATCACACCTCACTCACACGGTGTCCTTGGAAGTACTGATGATAAAGCATCCAGACGCTGCAGACATGACAGCAGACCTGTTTCCACTTTGTACTGTGACGCTGAGGGAACGTTTAGGTTTAGGTTCAAATTTGCTCTCACTACAGTTACGCTGCACGGGAGCATCGTCGCTGTCTCATGCATGCTGCAACGCAGGTCTATCTGTCATACACACCACAGCGCTCGTCACTGATAGACTCTGACACTAGAGCAGGCGATATGACCAAAAATATTTATCAGATATACGTTTGAAAATTTGCGATAACGATATAACTGACTATATAATTGACGCGAGACAAAACACTTTACAACTCCACAACTTTATTAGTGCAAAAACCCATCAATGTATTTTCACTCCTGTTATGTTGGTTTGAAGGAGCACTAATTATGTTCCTGGGTCAATTTAGATTTTTTTCGTTTTCTGTAGTGATGCAGATGACATGTGACATTTCTTCTGTTCTGGGTCAATCTGACCCGCAACATAACAGGAGGGTTAAACAAGCAGCTGTTTTTTATGTGCATTAAAGTTATACAAAAATGTAACAGTGCAAATTCCTCGCTGACAGTTTAACCAAAAGGCATTTCCAGTGGAAACTGGCCGACACATCCTCAGCATAACCATGTATAATATCCACAAAACTTAAAAAGAGGTTATACACACACAATACGGTAACATTATGTTGAAGCACAGTACGTATCACTCCGCGAGGCTCCGCCTACGACAGCCGTAATGCTCCGACAATCCATCAAGCGGTGCGGCTTCGTAGCTTAGCAAAGTCACACTGAAACATTTGACAGATTTTCGAGCGCCGTGCACATAAAATCGTTTCGAGGTCAGTAAACACAACCAGAGTTCATACATAAGGCGCACGGGATTATAAGGGGCTCTGTCGACTTTCAGAAAACTCAGAGGATTGATTTTAAGTGTGCCGTATTTTCCAAAAAACACGATAATAACGACGGCCCGCTAGCATGCTCTACCAAAAATAGTTCTTTGTTGTGTATCTGACGGACGAAAGCTAAACCAGTTCCACACCAGTGAAGCTGCAGCATTTTTACAAACCAGTTCAGGTTCATTGGTTTCATTCAACAATCCGCTTTCGCTCTTCTCATTCTGCTTCGCCACCATGTGCGTATGAAAACAAAGGCACTGCGCCTGCGCGTTTTACCCGTATTCTATCGCCATATTTCATTTTCCTATCGTTGCCCAACATTACACCGGTATTACCATGAACGCTATGATAGAGCTCAGCCCTATCTGACACAGATGTTAGCAACCTCACTGTGACGGGAAACAGCCTGAAAACCACAAGTGAGAGTTAACAAGAGACACAGATCAGGTGACAAGTGTGGAGGAGAGAAGGAGAGGAAAGAAGGAGAGGAGAGAAGGAAAGGAGAGGACAGAAGGAGATGAGATGAGAGGAGAGCGTGTGGTCGAGCAGAACTTTAAAAGCCTGAGTATGATGACTCTGAGAAAACTCCACTCCCACAGGCCATAAATAACTCATCCAACAACACACACACACACACACACACACACACACAAACAAAGATGGCCGACAGTAGAGTGCAGACATGCTGCTTTATTTTAAAGCACAGGAAACAGTTTGAGCTGCCTGTGTGTGTGTTTGTGCGTGCGTGTGTGTGTGTGTGTGTGTGTGTGTGTTTGTGCGCGCGCGTGTGTGTGTGAGTGTTTGTTTGGTCACCACTGCGCTGAACCAAACTCGTCCCTCCAACCCAACCTGGAAACAAAGCTGACATCGTTCAAACCTGCACTTCCTCCAGCGACCAGCAGAGGCTCCAGCAGCGACTCAGCCCCGCTCCACTCCCACTAACATGAGAGTTTGTTACACAAACAGCTGATTTCCTGCTTCAGTGAACAAACATGATTCAGCAGATTTCTCACTTTTATTGAGTTTTGCACTTTAAAATCGTCACGTTTAGAGTTCTTTGTTTGAAAATAAAATAATTACAAACTCCTCGAACAATAAAATGTCTTTGATGTCGCTTCAGTCTGACCATCACACTGCTCATCTGGGCCGTGACCTTTGACCCATCCGCTCTCAGACACTGAGTATGGAAACAGCGCTAACAGAGCGACCTAGAAGTCTGAACTAACACGTTAAACCAACATGGCGTCCTCACATAAAGGATAAAACATGTCGGCGTCTCGGGGTGAAGCTCCAGCAGCTGCTGCAGCCACAGGTTTGAGTCCTGTGACTGTTTGTGATGACAGCGACAGTCGAGCCATCAAAGAGAGAACGAAGGTGGAGCAGGATGGGCGGAGCATCCCGGGGTTTGATATAAACGCTCCTGCAGCCGCCCCGAGGCCGCTCCTGCATTATTTAATAGTGCAACTCTATTAGTCGGCTTGGTCTAAACGCTGGAGGACAGAGGAACGACGAGGAGGCATGAGGTAATCTGTGAGGGCGTACCATCTGTTATTTTATTATGATGAGACAGAGAGGAAGGAAAGGAGGAGGTGGGGAAGGACAGGAGCTTTTCTTTTTATGTAAGGAAATCATGAGCTATAAAAGGATGAAGAAACAGAGATGGAGGAATCAAGAGTGCATAAAGGAGGAGGCATGGAAGGAAACCACAAGGACAGATGGAAAGGAGGAGGTAAAGAAAGAAGTAAACAAGGAAAGAAGGAAGCAAAAATTATGCATGAATGAAAGGAATGTGACATACATGAAGGAGGGATAGAAGGAACTAAAGTTACCGAAGGAAATATGTAGAAGGAAAGGAGGTATAGAGGGACACTGCAAGGAAAAGAAGGTTTGGAAGGATATAAGGACAAACGCAAGGAAAGGACAAAGGGAAGGAGGTATAGAACAAAATGAGGAGAAAGTGTTGAAGGAATTCAACTATTAAAAAAACTAGGAAAGGTATTGCTGAAGGAAACAAGGAAGCAATGAAAGAAGGTGGAAAAGAAGGGGGAAAAGGACACATGTCTGAAAGGACCCAAGGGAGCATAGGAGGAAATAACAACAGAATCAGGAAAGTGTGCACGGGAAGGGAATATGGAAGCAATATGAAGGAAATGAGTACACAGGAATGTATTTAAGGGCATAAGGAAGTATGAATAATCCCAAAAAGATATTTAATGAAGTAAAGAAAACATATAGGGAAGGAAAGAAGGACACATGAATGAAACTAGAACAAGGTCTTAAAGAAAACAAGGACAAACACAAGGAAAGGACAGGAAGGAAACATAGAAGGAAGCAACTAATTTGAGCTGGAAGGAAGGGATAGAAGGACACAAGGCAATGAAGCAAGAAGACTCCAGGGAAGGAAGGAAGAAGGAAAGGAAACACAGAAGTGGACAAGGAAGTATGAAAAGGAAGAAGTATGCAGGGAGTGAAAGAAGGAAACATAAAAGGAAATAAGGACAAAAAGCATTTAAGGACAGAAGGAGGTGTGAAAGGAAATAAAGGCACATGAATGAAAACAGAATCAGAGCAAGGAAACAAGGAAACAAGGAAAGAAGGACGAAGAGAAGGAAAGTAGAAAAACAAAACAAGGATGTATAAAAGTAAAGAAGGGGATGTGGAAGGAAACAAGGAGACACAAAAGAAAACAGCAACAGAAAAGAAGGAGAGAGACCGAGGTCTGAGGAGAAGGAAGGATGAAACACAGAGGGGTAAAATGAGAGGAGGTCTGAAGAGGAGGTCTGAGGTGGGGAGGTCGGAGACGAGAAGGAGGTGTGAGGGGAGGAGGTGTGAGGGGAGGAGGTGAATGATTGAAGAGCTTGTGTCAGAGTTTCCACTCGCTGTGAATTCTGGTCACAGACTCAGGCTGAGGTTCACTGAGGCGAGGACGAGAGGACACAGAGCTGCTGCTGGTTTCCCCTCTGACCTTCACTCCTCCTCCTCTGACCTGCAGCGTTCATTAACCCCACAGACACAAATGATTCTCTCCTGTAAATATTTCACATTTTAGTGTCAAACACAGGCAGCTGTATGGAGGACCAACAGTGACTAATGAAACATGAGTTCTTATGTGAATGTTAATTAATGTTTAAGGAGCTTGCAAAGAAAAGCGTCTGGACTTCTTTAAGTTGCTTGAAGACGTTTCACCTCTCATCCGAGAAGCTTCTTCAGTTCTAAGGTCAAATGGTGGAGAGTCCCAGATTTAAACTCAGTGGGAGTTTCCCCCCAAAGAGGGACAAAAGGACCCCCTGATGATCCTCTAATCACATGAGCCAAGGTGTGAAACTGGGTGTGGGTCCCAATCAGCCAGAGTTTCGGGTGTGTTCATTGTGAAACCTGGCCCCACCTTATCATGCGAATTCCTGAGGTCAGATGGCCCAGGATGTGAGTGGGCGTTAAGGCGTCTGGGAGGGAACTCAAAACTGGATTATAGATGTCAGACAGTTGGTGTCGTAAACCACCGCCTCTGTTACGACACCAACTTGGGACCCACACCCAGTTTCACACCTTGGCTCAGGCGATTAGAGGATCATCAGGGGTCCTTTTGTCCCTCTTTGGGGGGAAACTCCCACTGGGTTTAAATCTGGGACTCTCCACCATTTGACCTTAGAACTGAAGAAGCTTCTCGGATGAGAGGTGAAACGTCTTCAAGCAACTCAAACAAGTCCAGACGCTTTTCTTTGCAAGCTCCTTTGACTACGATGACCTGGATGACTGAGAACCTTCACAGACTTAATTAATGTTTGTTACTAAATGTTTCCATAATTCCATGATGTATTTAATAATAACAATAAACCAATAAAAATAATAATAATATAACATTTTACATTTTGGATTTTTTTTTTATTTAAACGGATATTCAAGAACTTCTGAATTTATAAATTAATAATATTTTTAATACATCATTATTTGAATAATACCGATTAATAGTTGAAGTTTTTATATTATCGTGGTCTAATAATTAAAAAAAATGCCTTTGCCAAGATTTATGACTTTTTCAGGCATTTATTACATACATTTAATATTTTATCATGACATACATTTATAAACATTACATATAAATAAATAAAACATTTCTTAAATAATTAATTTATAAAGTATATTACACAAATAATTTGAGTAAATAATAAACTTTTTACTTACATAATAAACTTTCTAATCTAACTCATTATTAATATTCAAATATTTTGTACATATTTTGTTGTTTTGTATGTAATTAATAATATATAAATATTATTTCACTGTGTTTTGGGTCACGTTTGTCGTAACCAAGGTTACGCTCTTCTCTGGTCCCAGCATGTGATTTAAGGTCTGTTCAGGGTTTTGGATCCAGGTCTGTGTCATTAGCTTTAATGCTCCGTGTGACACTTTTACATTTCCAGTGACTGTTTCTTTAAATCTAAAATAAGTAACGAGGTGTTGTGAATATATTTGTGTATAAACTGTGAAATAGAAAATAAATAAGCAGCTTTTAAAAGATTTTATTGTTATTTTTGGACTCTAGCAGAGGAGCTTTGAATGTTGTAGCCCATCAGTTTAGCCGCTCTGAATCAAGCTGCTCTGATTGGCCGATTCCAGGAAGCCTGCAGAGGGGCAGACGAGGCATGCATGCATGCACTCACTTCAGGACCTCCGATGATGACGTGAATATTTGGGGCTCAGTGAAAGAAATGGCCCATTTTTTAAACTGGATCCTATAAAGCCTGATTCCTTCAGAGTGACCACTTTTTGTTTCAGGTGATGATCGCACGCAGAGGTCAAAGACGTGGAACGCGTCAGCTGACAGTTTAACTACAAAACCACCAACAAGAAGAGGAAGAAAGAAGCAGCTGGGACATCAAATATCAGATTTTCTCATTAAAGAAGGAAAATGTTGCATCTTCATGCACTGTGTGGATGAAGGTGCATAGAAGATAACAGACATGTATTATGTGTTTGCTGTGCTGGGTGTGAGCACGCTGTCCTCTTTGGTGCCACAGAACAAATGAAGCTGACGAGAAGACAGAAAACGCCTGCAGAGCTAAACTTTCCTTTGGATTCGTCCGAACGCAGAAAGTTGCCGATTAACTCGGCGTCGGTCGACTGGAAACACAGACGACACAGAAAAGCGTCTCACGCTCACAAAGAACGAACTCGCAGAGCCCCGACAACTTTCCCACCAAAGTCCATTCAAAAAACGTCCCATTTTAACTTTGTTAACGTTCAGCTTCCCTCACCTGATCTAAACAACATTCACAATCCCTCCACGTGAATGTAACAATTTGACTTCAGAGCTGATGATGTCACCGTGATGTCATTCCTTGCAGCTCGAGCTGGAGATGAACTCAAAAACCCAGAGAAAGTGTGCCGGACAGAGCTGCTGAGATCATTCAGCCATTCATCAAAGGGCGAGCACTCTTACCATCCGAAGCCTCCGAACGACACGCTCCTCTTCCTCCTCAGCATGGTGCCTCGCTCGCCCTCCTCCTCTTTGTCTCTCTTTTCTTCTTATTGTGTCTGGGTTTTCCTCCCTCTCTCTCTCTCCCTCTTTGTACCTCTGCCTCCCTCTCCCTCCGCTGTCGCTCTAACTCCTCATCTCTCCTCCTATAAATACTCTCCTCTCTGTCAGACACTCCCGCCGCCTCCCTCTCCTTTTTCCTCCTCCTGTCGGTAACGCTGCTCTCTCGTCTTCCTCTCCCACTTCACTTCACAGCACAGAGCCAGCAGAGAGAGAGAGAGAGGGTAGAGAGACATAGAGGGATAGCAGGAGGAGGTTTACAGGGAGTACCCGCTCTCTGCCAGCCTGATGGAGAGGAGCTGAAAACTTATCATCCATAATAAATGGACATAAATGGATGGAAGCACGTGTCGGTTTACGGGACCTGCTGTTATGCAACACGGCTGCAGCTGACGGCAGTTTTTACTCTTATCTGTGAATCCATCAGTTTTAGGAAAACATCACAAAGGAAAAGGAACGAGGAAGGATTTTCATTCAGGAGGGCTTCAGGCGTACCAACATCAACAAATACACACACAGCAGCGCAGAAACCTCGCACACTTTCCTAAATGACCACCTTTGAAACTTTCACTTCCCATTGTTGATTCACTCAATGTGGGAAAGTCTGCACTCACTGTCTACTGCACACAAATCCACACCTCCACGTCAGTCTGAAGGCGTAACACTTATGTCTTATTGGAGG
Organism: Perissodus microlepis; assembly: GCF_051167445.1. Classification (NCBI taxonomy): domain Eukaryota; kingdom Metazoa; phylum Chordata; class Actinopteri; order Cichliformes; family Cichlidae; genus Perissodus; species Perissodus microlepis. The sequence goes on along the minus strand of NC_140470.1, from coordinate 32,927,311 downwards.
TTACGACCCTCCCACTAAAGAAAGCCACGCCCCGCTGTTATTGATTGGCTGGCATGGGAGGATCATCAGCCAATGCTGCTCAGCTGTGCCGTCCACTCGACCTGATGTCACTGTGATGTTTGTGTACTGCTCAGGTCGAACCTGAAGGTGCTCACATTGAAAGGAGCCGGCTGGGGTGTTCTGGGCGTGTCCGCCTGGGACGAGGCCTCGGGGCAGTTCCTGTCAGTGCCATATGTTTGTCTCAGAGGTTCAGCCACACAGGTCCACGCGCACGCAGTGAAACGGACACTGGCTCATTAAAGCTACGGTTCCTCCGATGGCCCATCCTACACTGTGGCAGTTCTAGAGCTCATACGTGCAAATGAGCACTGACCCTCCAGGTGTGCGAGCATTTATCACATCCAACGCCCTTCAGGGGCCCCGGCCGCTTTGAGGACTCTCGATAACCTCGACCTGAATGTCTGGCCTGTCAGCTTTCAGTGGGACATGCCTGCCGTGGTGACCAGGCTAACGGGGAAACAAGGTTCGATTCTTCGGGTCTGTGGGTCAGGAGGCAGAGCAGCTCATCTAATAACTGGAAGGTTGGGGGTTTGATCCCTGAACACCCAACGCTGAACCCCAGTTTGCTCTCCGACGCAGCCATCAGAGTGAATGTTCAAAAGCACTTTGGCATTGACAGCAGAGCGTCTGTTGTATAAAGGGAATCAGTCCACGTGCCGATGTTCATATGAACAGTTGGCTGAGTTTGGACTCCGCCGCCGCGGACAGCCAAGTTAAGAATCTGTGAACCTTTAACTGCTCTGATCATCGCACTGGTCTAAGATGAAGGATTAAGCTTCGTGTATCTTCCTGCTCGTTTGGCCGGATTCTCCATTAACAGCTTTACTTTGTCCTCTGAGTTCGTCTGTCCAGCCAAGCCTGTCTGTTTAAGATGTCTTATTTCATTAGGGTTTTTTTTTAAAATAAGAATCTGTTATTTATTTATTTTCACAGTAAATGACTTGTTGTTCCCCCATGGTACTCCCACAGCTCTCACTGGACCAGGAAACCAGTCCCCAGGAGTGTCTTATACTGGTTTCATTACTAAAAACTCTGAACTGGACTCTTCTCAGAGTGTGTCCTGATTTAAAGCACACTTTGACTCATCACTGAAAGGACAGACAGGTTTTAACCCTTTAAAGCTGGTCGGAGCAGCACGCTCAGTTTTGCGTAACAATTTTTAAATCCCTGTAGATCTGCAACCACGTAAGCTAGCGCAATAAATGTTTTTGCATATGAAAGAGGAGTTGTACTTACATCTTATGCCATCAGCTTGTCCTCGGTCACGGTTTCCTTCCACATATAGCTTTGCAAAAACTGCATAAAAAGCACTTGCAGCAGCAAAAACATAATATTCCAGAAACACCCTTTGCCGATCCGATCAGCTGTTCGTAACACTTCCTACGTTGGAATAGACGCCAGCTCAAACTATCGCATGTCCGCCATTACCTGCCCGAAACCGGAAGTGACGTCATTTTCGCGGAAAATGTAGTTTTTTACCTTCAAGGCCCTTATAAGCCTTTACTGGTGTCCTTAAAAGTCATGTTTGACTTTATAACTTTCTGTATAGTTTCTGGGATGCTTAGAACTCAAATCACACTGCTGGAAATAGTTTATTTTGATGCACATGCTGTTTTGTGTTTTTTTTTGCAAATTTGCATTATAATACTTATTTTAGTTTTTCCTGCAGTATATAATTGGTGTATCTCAACAATAAAACTATGAAGACACTCAAAATAAATTTCTCGTGGTTGTAAACTATTTTGTGCAACTTTTTTGTATTTACAGTTTTGAGGGATAAGCCTCTTAAATTTCTCTAACTAGAAATATATGTTAAAAAATCAAAAACGATTTTAAATTTTTTTGTAGTTTATTGCACTTTTTTGCAATTTATGTAATTACTATGCACTTAATGCAGACATATTATTAAAATTTGGGCTATAATGGTTGTATTGATGTATAGCAACTTGAAATGCTCCAAAAAATGGCTCCACAGCATGTAAAAATATACTATAAGCTCTGGCGGACTTGGTTCTATGGTAGGTCTTAAAGGGTTAATGTGTTACTGTGCTGACAGCAGAGGGAACGTTTGTGTGGCAACAAGAGAAAAAGCTCAGTCACTGCTACGATGATTCAGAGGTCGCAGATCGAAATGTAAATGAAGACGCAGCAGCGCAGCGTTCAGAGGGGTTCCTCTAATTTTGGAGTCCTCAGGTTTAATTCTCCATGAAAACACTCCAGCAGCTGAATACATTTACATCACATTACCACCAATGAAAAGCACCGTTTACACTGCAGAGCTGGAACCAGTTTGTGCACACAAAGCTATTTATAAAACCATATTTTTCATTTTGCACGATGAAGGAGGAATATGATGGCGTCATGCATGTAGCTTAGGTAATTCAATTCATTTCATGTATCTACCCAGTATAATATGACCCTTGAGAGACACAAGCGCACACACAGCACAACAAATGCATTAAGAAGAAAAATACAAGTACAACCAACATTTATGAGCTGCAAACGTTCGTGTAAGTCATCGTGGAAGAGCCGTGCCGGTAACACGCTGAGCGTTTGGAGCCTGCAGGACATTTAACATCAGTGTGAAGTCAGTCGCCAGTAGGGATGGGTATTGATAAGATTTTCACGATTCCGATTCCATTTTCGATTCTGTTTAACGATTCGATTCTTTATCGATTCTCTTATCGATTCTTTTTAAAAAAGGAGAACACTAAGGTCGATTAGCTTAGAACTTTGTTTTATATCTTCTCTTTGAACAAGATAGAAATTTAGGAGTAACATGGCCTTACAAACCCAACAGTGAGATCTTAAGAGATCCAGCCTACGGCTCTTCAATGGGGTGTCACAGGGTCCCCAGGAAAAAAAATTGTAAATGTAAAATAATAAAATAAATATTCTTCTGTAGCAATAACAAAGTATAAGATAAATTATTCTGTAGCAATTACACAAGAATATCCAGTAATGTCCCTGCCTACAATTAAACACATTCACTTACCGAAGATCGGGGCATCTGCTGTGGCAAATGGCTGCAAGCCTTTTACCACAAACTGAGTCACTGCTCGGTGACATTCGTCTATCCTGGCCTGAAAGGAGACGCTACCGGTAGACTGCAGCGAGAACTGCCAGCATCTGAGCCAGACTCTGTCTCTCATCATGGTCACCTAAATGCACAGCAATGGCAGGTTTTGTAATAAGGCAAATTGCGCTAACATAATATGCACTGTTAGTTGATTATTTACCTGCCGCATTAACGGGAGAGGACGTGCAAACGTTACCGCTGCTGCTGGGCTGAGATTCACGAGTCCGGAGCGGAATTAAAAACACGACATTCATTTAAGGTCATCGCGTGTTTTGTGAGCAAATGCTTTTGCATATTCGTAGTGTTTCCTCCCTTAAATGAAATATTTACTTTTCAAGTATTGCAAGTTGCCCTGTTGTCATCCGTTCTGGTAAAGTATAACCAAACTTTTGAGCGTTTGAGCCGCTTAGGCGCCGTGTTTCCTGCCAGGTAAATGACGCTCCGCAACGTGGTGACGTCATTCGGGGCGACTGGAATCAATAAAGGAATCGTTTGCAAAAATGACAAACAATTCCAAGGAATTGAAACATTGGGAACCGGTTCTCAACAAGAACCGGTTTTCGATACCCATCCCTAGTCGCCAGAGCAGGCCACACTGAGGGAACTCTGCACTCAAGTTTCAACTTACAAGTACGAATTTTGACCCAATTTTTCTTCCTTTCAGCTGATTGGTCAATGTCATGTCAATCACAAATTTAAATATCCAATCAGAGAACAGATGGGTTTGGCTGTCGAAGGGGCGCTCTTTTGAGCTGTAGGTCATGGAAGAATAAATGCCCTTTCACGTCTCTTATCGCTTAACTGTGAGAGGAGATAAAATCGGAGAGATACATGTTTTGAAACGACAAGGATCAGGTGGATCTAGCACACGTAGAGCGGCCGCTACTAAACGATATACAAGCAGAGCTCAGCAGCCAGCGCAACAAATTCTGGATCCTTTGCTCTTAGTTAGCGGCGAGCACAGCGCATGCGTCTGATGTGAAACGGCCTGTGACTCATAGCAGTTGTCCCGGGTCAACCCTGATTTTGTGTTAAAGTAATACAAATTGGCTTCTCTCAAAATGTAAAAGAACCCACCCACCACTTTAATCACACTCTAGATCTTGTTTTATCATATGACATAGAAACTGAACATTTAACAGTGTTTCCTGAAAACCCTCTCCTGTCTGATCATTTCCTGATAACATTTACATTTACAATAATTGATTACACAGCAGTGGAGAGTAGATTTTATCACAGTAGATGTCTTTCTGAAAGCGCTGTAACTAAGTTTAAGAATATAATCCACCCACTGTTATCATCTTCAATGCCCTGTACCAACACAGAGCAGAGCAGCTATCTGAACGCTACCCCAACAGAGGTCGATTATCTTGTTAATAATTTCACCTCCTCACTACGTACGACTCTGGATACTGTAGCTCCAGTGAAAACTAAGGTCTCTAATCAGAAGTACCTGACTCCGTGGTATAATTCTCAAACACGTAGCCTAAAGCAGATGACTCGTAATCTGGAGAGGAAATGGCGTGTCACAAATTTAGAGGATCATCATTTAGCCTGGAGAAATAGTTTGCTGCTTTATAAGAAAGCCCTCCGCAAAGCCAGAACATCTTACTATTCATCACTGATTGAAGAAAATAAGAACAACCCCAGGTTTCTCTTCAGCACTGTAGCCAGGCTGACAAACAGTCAGAGCTCTGTTGAGCCAACCATCCCTTTAACGTTAACTAGTAATGACTTCATGAACTTCTTCACAAATAACATTTTTATCATTAGAGAAAAAATTACCAGTAATCATCCCACAGATGTAATATTATCTACAGCTACTCTTAGTACCATTGATGTTAAGTTAGACTCTTTTTCTCCAATTGATCTTTCTGAGTTAACTTCAATAATTACTTCCTCCAAACCATCAACGTGTCTTTTAGACCCCATTCCTACAAAACTGCTCAAAGAAGTCCTGCCATTGATTAATTCTTCGATCTTAAATATGATCAACCTATCTCTAATGGTCGGCTATGTACCACAGGCCTTCAAGCTGGCTGTAGTTAACCTTTACTCAAAAAGCATCTCTAGACCCAGCAGTCTTAGCTAATTATAGGCCAATCTCCAACCTTCCTTTCATATCAAACATCCTTGAAAGAGTAGTTGTCAAACAGCTAACAGATCATCTGCAGAGGAATGGTTTATTGAAGAGTTTCAGTCAGGTTTCAGAGCTCATCACAGCACAGAAACAGCTTTAGTGAAGGTTACAAATGATCTTCTTATGGCCTCTGACAGTGGACTCATCTCTGTGCTTGTCCTGCTAGACCTCAGTGCAGCGTTCGATACTGTCGACCATAATATCCTATTAGAGCGATTAGAACATGCTGTAGGTATTACAGGTACTGCACTGCAGTGGTTTGTATCATATCTATCTAATAGACTCTGTGGTAGGACTTGACTTAAGCGGTCAAAGAAGTGCAGGAGACTGATGCTGTCCAGTGTAGCAAGTGATTTATTCACCATTTTGTGACCCAAACAATATTTGCAAAGAAACAAATAAGAAACTCAACTCCATAATTAACTCAGTTCAAATAAACATAACTGAACTTAAATCAACAGAAATTAAGGTCAAACTGCACACAGCTACACTGACCTGAACCTTTCTCCCGAAACACCCGAGTTCATCTGCTTAAATAGTCCACTTAATCACACAATTTCTCCTCTGGACTATTACATTCAGTAGGTAGGTAAGATGAACATGATTATAGTCAAATCTCTACTACTCCTCTTTACTGGCAACATAAACTCTGGTGTAATCAATACATATCACAACAATAAATCTATTTCTTTATAAACCCTCTAAAATCAGCTCTATTAAATTATAAGAGTTCTTCCCCTTCTGCACTTGGTCTCTTCCTGTGACCTCAGATGAACCCAAAAGGTATAAAGCAGGAAGTAAAACCACATTTCCTCCTTTTGTTTCTGGAAGACAGGTAGGTAAGGTAAGTTCTAAACAATACAAATTAACAGTTGAAATAAATAACATGTTAACTTAACAAACTTGTAGAGATTGATTTAAACCAAGATATTATATTATATAATCTGTAAAAGTGCAAAACATAAACAAACCCGGGATAGTAGATGTTTGCCTATTGCAGATTACATGTGAAATATGGTTAAATCAAAACAAGAATGTTAACTAAGAAGATAGACAAATGGTCTTCTCACCCACTTTGTCACAGACTCCAATTTGTGCATGTAAATGGAGAGTCCTCTTCACACACTGAGGTTAATTATGGAGTTCCACAGGGTTCAGTGCTAGGACCAATTCTGTTTACATTATACATGCTTCCCTTAGGCAGCATCATTAGAAGACATAGCATACATTTACACTGCTATGCAGATGACACCCAGCTCTATCTGTCCATGAAGCCAGATAACACACACCAATGAGTTAAACTGCAGGAATGTCTTAAAGACATAAAGACCTGGATGGCCGCTAACTTTCTGCTTCTTAATTCAGATCAAACTGAGGTTATTGTACTCGGCCCTGAAAATCTTAGAAATATGGTATCTAACCAGATTCATACTCTGGATGGCATCACCTTGGCCTCCAGTAACGCTGTGAGGAACCTTGGAGTCATTTTTGACCTTCAATGCACATATTACAACAATGCTGGGCATCCTCTGCACACGGTTGTAAACAATCAGAGAAGCCTATTCAGCGACAGGTTGCTTCTCCCAAAGTCAAAGACTAACAGACTTAAAAACTCCTTTGTCCCACACACCATCAGACTGTTTAACTCCTCACTGGAGGGGAGACAGGGGGACAAAGGAGGGCGGGAACAACTGAGCTGTAGTGCTTTTTCTACAGTGTGCAATATTTGTTTTTTCTTATATTCGACTGTGCAATATACTCAAGTGTGCAATCATATTTATCCATATTTTACATTCTTTATTTATATATGTGCATATGTGTATATATGGTGTATTTATGCTTATATCCTTACTCTCATTCCCCTTATTGTATCTGTAACATGCAACTTCTGTCGGTGCTGTGCTACTGGACACTGAATTTCCCGGAGGAACCCACCCGAGGGATTAATAAAGTTTCATCTAATCTAATATTAAACAAATATGTAGGACTGCTTTTGTTGCACACTAGGATTAAAAGGAATTGAATCCTGTATAGCTTTGTGACTTTGCCTTTACTGTATCTTCTGCAAATATACAGACATAGCACATCTTTACACATTTGTACACAGTCTCACCAGTCTCACACAGCTCGTTAGGCACGCCGCATTAGTGAGTGACAGGCTTGTTTCTAAACTTAAAACACTAATACTACTCCTTACAGTAACATAAAGGAAAAAAACAAACAAAAGATCGTGTGATTCACCAGCTTTCATCCACTGTGATTACAGCCCGATACAAGCATAGATGCACCTACAATGCCACGAGGTTTCAACGCGAACTTGCGAATTAGCTGTAGCTGCTTTTTGTTAGCTTCACGGCTAATCTACATATCTACTAATAGCTATACACTAACCACACATAATGGGGATTAACGGCCAACTTTCCCACATTCTCTGCAGGTCTGTGGACCTATCCTTAGACACAGCTCAAGTTATTTACTATATTGTATCTGCTTACCTGCAAATATACAGACATAGTACATTGTTACACATTTGTACAGTCTCACACAGCTCTTGTTAGGCGCACTGTGTTAGTGAGTGGCCGGGCTTCTTTACTTCCGCTAAAGCTGTTCATTTCAGGAGAAACTCCCTCTTGTGGTGTAACGGAGGAATAACTACCCTTCCAGGCCTGTCTTATTGACTATGTGCACGTTAGCATATGCTACTTCCGGTGCGGAAACTCCTGTGGGGAGCTTTGTTTCCGGTGACCTATTCGCGCCCTGTTTACGTTCCAAAACAAGTTAAGCAAATGAATGAATCAAGCGGCGATTTACATTTCTATAGATGTCTCGGGCATTTACCCAATATATCTGTAAATGATGTTCATCGACTTGTCGATATTTTTCCCCCGCGCCTCAGAGCAAAAGAGAAAAGGGATTCAAATGTTATATTTCTCAGCTGTCCCTCGTTTATCACGGGTGTTATGTTCTAAAAATAACCAGCGATAGGTGAAATCAAGAAGCCAATTTTATTTTTTGACGGTGCAAAACGTTTCGTGGACATACAGCACTGCACTTCAGAGTCACACTGCTAGCATCGATGCAGCGATTCTGTACTGTACAGGAGAGACGTCACGGAGGAGATCGTCTGCAGCGATCAGGACGCAGGACACAATGTGACGTAAAAAAAAGCATGCAAACTTGCACTAAAAAACTCTGCGAAACAGCGAGGTGAAAGGTGAACCGCGTTATAGCGAGGGACCGCTGTAATTTTGAAGGTAAGTCACATCATTCATTTTTTGTGTGGCTTTTTTCACGGTTTGTTAACATGCTGTGTAGGTGTGTACTGATATCGACATAACGGGGAAACATCTGGTTTGACTATTCTTCACCTGTAGTTTGAATGCTGAACATTTGCCTGTTTAAATCATGAGACCAGTCACTATACAGAGATGTGCTTCTGAATGTGGACGATGTGTCTTCTGCTGCAGTGATGCAGTTCTGCTTGTGTTGAGTGATGTAAACAACTGATCGATCTAAACTCTTTAAACGTCAAAGTTGATCATTAGATTTTTTTATGACACAACAGTGGTGAGTGTTCCCACCTTCTCCTCTTTGTAACTTAACGCGATCTTTCCGTTTTCGAGTTTTGGACATGATTTTGGAGGATATCTTCGCAGTAGCGATTGACCGCAAAGTAAAGCTACCGGAAATGCACAACCCCACATCCGGTCTCAAACCAGGAAGTTAGCATTGTCTCGTGCACAGGGTCAATTGGAGACTGGAGCACACATTATTTTACAACAATCAAAGAAAATAACATATTTGAACAATCAGAACATTTTAAACAAATATATTATTGTAAATAAAAGATTATGGGGGTGTCTTGTTTTTGTCAATAATGCCTTCTTGTCCTTACACTTTCTTCCATTTGTGCAACATCTCTAAAGTTAGAAATATCCTGTCTCAGAGTGACACTGAAAAACTAGTTCATGCATTTATTACTTCCAGGCTGGACGACTGTAAATCATTATTATCAGGAAGTCCTAAAAACTCACTGAAAAGCCTTCAGCTAATCCAAAATGCTGCAGCAAGAGTCCTGACAGGGACTAGAAAGAGAGAGCAGATTTCTCCTGTTTTGGCTTCCTGTTAAATCCAGAATTCAAAATCCTGCTCCTCACATACAAGGTCTTAAATAATCAGGCTCCATCTTATCTTAATGACCTTGTAGTACCATAGTTCAAAGCTGAACTTAAATACAGCTTTAATGCTGGACGGCAAAACAGAAAACTGGCTGAAATAGAATACAAAACGAACTAACTCGGCAGGCTGGCAGACAAAACACACAGGAAGATGAGGGTAGATCGCGACCCGGACACAGAGAAACAGAGGGCTTAAATACACAGAGGGAGCAATCGGGGAATGGGAAACAGGAGGGAAACACAGCTGGGGCAAATCAGGCCTAACGAGGCAGGAGAAGCAAAACCAGATACATTAACACAAGACACGGACCTTCAAAGTAAAACAGGAAACATAACACAGAGATGCAGACTAGACACGGGGTTACAGCAGACAGGGGAGACAGCAACTATGGAACACAGAACAGAAAACAGAAGGCACAACTCTGACAAAGAAACCAAAAGACTAGAAATGATAAATACAGGCAAAAATCAAAGTACAATAATAATGAAAACTCAAAACTCTGGGTCAACGACCCAGGAACCCCAACATTGGCTTCCCTTCATTGGCTTCCTGTTAAATCCAGAATTCAAAATCCTGCTCCTCACATACAAGGTCTTAAATGATCAGGCCCCATCTGATCTTAATGACCTTGTAGTACCATATCACCCTATTAGAGCACTTCGCTCTCGCTCTGCAGGCCTACTTGTTGTTCCTAGAGTATTTAAAAGTAGAATGGGAGGCAGAGCCTTCAGTTTTCAGGCCCCTCTTCTGTGGAACCAGCTTCCAGTTTGGATTCAGGAGACAGACACTATCTCTACTTTCAAGATTAGGCTTCAAACTTTCCTTTTTGCTAAAGCATATAGTTAGGGCTGGACCAGGTGACCCTGAATCCTCCCTTAGTTATGCTGCAATAGACGTAGGCTGCTGGGGGATTCCCAAGATGCACTGGGTGTTTCTTCTTCACTCACTATGTGTTAACAGACCTCTCTGCACTGAATCATACCTGTTATTAACCTCTGTCTCTCTTCCACAGCATGTCTTTATCCTGTTTTCCTTCTCTCACCCCAACCAATCACAGCAGATGGCCCCGCCCCTCCCTGAGCCTGGTTCTGCTGGAGGTTTCTTCCTGTTAAAAGGGAGTTTTTCCTTCCCACTGTCACCAAAGTGCTTGCTCACAGGGGGTCATATGATTGTTGGGTTTTTCTCTGTATGTATTATTGTAGGGTCTACCTTACAATATAAAGCGCCTTGAGGAGACTGTTGTTATGATTTGCTGCTGTATAAATAAAATTGATTTGATGCAGTGAGAGTCAGTTTCAGATGATTCCAGGAGGATGGAGCTGCTACCGTGAGCTCCGTTTCTAAATGTAGTGCAAACTTCCAGGACAGGCAGAACAAAGACCGTAACTTCCCAGGCCCCGACAGCAAAGCAAGAGCAGACAAGCACACAGCTGAAAATGAATATCAATCAAAGGGCTCTGAGAACAAGTCCGTAAAAATCTGGAGCCCTAACTGAGACACCAGAGAGTCTGTTAGTCACGTCCAACATAAAGACAAAGGTCAGAGCAGTCCGAGAGTCACAGCCCTCCCGTACAGAGATGGATGGATTTGATGCGGTGGACAGACACGAGCTCAGAAAAGCAAAACAGGTTTAAGTAAAAACAACTTCCTTTCTTTGCTTATTAAAAGCTGTTAGTGTCTAATTAAGTGTGACAGGGCTCATGTGAGCTAACAGCAGCCTCAGGTTTGCAAGCACTGTGTGAGGTCCCAGGACTGGAGTGTTTCCCAGCTCAGACACACCATCCACTATCACAGCCACACATTCAGCCAGTTTAGGAGCAGTGATTAACCAGTCAGCTCACAGAAAGGCTCAGCTGAGCTGGAGGTGTAACTCAGATCCCGTTTCCTGTTTGGTGACGTCACTGACCGCTGCACCGACCTCGTCTCGGCCCAAATACTGCATTTTCTCCTTACTGAGGAGGCAGCCACACTGACGCTTTTTAGGAAACCCTGCCCCCTGGTGGTGAAAGCGTTTGTTACAGTTACACCTGTCCGTTACTTTCAGTTTAAAATAAAGGATTTTACAGAAAAGCTGCTAATAAACATATAAAAAATACATGTCATATCCTAACAACAATGCTTATGTCTTCATGTCGCAGCAGGGCTGGATGTATTCTCATATTTAGACTCCAGTCTAAGAGTTCAAACCCCAAAGATCCAGCACGGCGTCTTTCATTAGAGCCTCTGCCTCCAGTCTGTGACACAGGCTGCATGAAGGTTAACGCTGGAGGCGTGGACAAATCACGTGATCGGGATGCAGCAGCTTCCTGGCAGCCTGGCAGGGTCGAACTCTGAGCATACGTGTGGAGCTGTGAGATACCTGACCTCTGCCAGCAGAGCCAGGCCCCGTGATGCTGAGAGCAGGCTGAACATTATCTCCCAAACCCGACCTCACCTGAACCGAGGCTTCACCTTACAATTTTATGAATTTCATTGCAGCTGCCTGCCAAAAGGGAGGAGTTCTGTCCCTACAGCAGGAGTAGACAACATGCTCACAACACCATGAAGGCTCCTTATCCCAGAGGAAACACAGCTTCACCTCAGTTTGGTGGTATTAGGTGAAAATCATCCCGTCTGTGGTCGTCACACTTACATAAACGCACACTCAGCTTCTCTGTTGCTGTCTGGACCTCAGTTACACGTTCATGTTGTTCTTCTCCATCAGACAAGCAGCAGGAAACATAAAGAAGATCAGACTGAAGGAAAGTGACATCTGACCCATACCCAAAGGTCAAAGCTGTGAGCTGTGATGCTCGTCCTCTAAAAGTCCCCATGGAGGTTTAGGTCCTACTTACAAGAAGTTCTTCTGTTCAATAAGTCGCTTTCCTGGCAAACCATTCACCAGAACACTCAAAGACTCAACAGCTTAATATTAATCAAACTGAGGAACGTAGCAGATGAGAGCAGACAGGGTTGGGTTATTGCTCCACCTGGCCAAGGCTGCATCCATCCAAATAACTCAAAGAGAGAAATACCCAGTTCTAGTCACAGAGATCTGGTGTCTGAGTGGTGCAGCAGAAGTGTTCCTCTCCCAAAATCTAACAGTTGGTAGATTGAAACCATCCTGTGCTTATAGTTCCAGTACAGAGAGATGGAAAAATACAAGGACGATGGAAGACCTGCCCAAACTGCTCTGACTGCTGGGAGAAGAAAATAAAGAAGAAAGGGTCCTTCAAAGAAAAGCTGTTGGTGCAACAGGTGTGAAATAACTCCAAACTGACGAGCCTTTGCTCTTTGCTGCTTCTGTGCTACACTAGCTCTCTTGCTAGCACGTGCTCTCTGTGGAACGTGTTGTTACTGTAGCAGCCGCCTTCAGCTGAAGAATAAGTGCCCCTCATGTGTGGCTACAGCAAATAAAGAGTTTAAAAGAAGAAGCATCATCATCACACAGATGAGTCTGGTGTACAAACCACGTATGCAACACTTATGCCCCCCAAACCACCTTACCCCCCTCCACGCATCGAGTCGTGTGATCCCAGTGATTCCCACCATAGCTATGGGGTCGACCTCACCTCAGTGACGGTCAGTGTCATAGTATAGTTTGATTTGCTTAGAACCACAGCCTAAACCAAACTTTGGAAGATGTGACCTCATCTGACATCACATGGCCACTCTCTGGCCATGTGAGAAAGGACCAGAGCACTACTATTATTATCATTATTATTATTATTATTGTTGTTGTTGTTGTTGTTATCAGTGCTCTAATCACAACCAGCTGCTCTTAGAAGAAGTTGAGTATCAGTAGAAAGTAGTAGCTGTTTAACACCAACCTGAGCTTCAACCACCAAGCTCAGGTCGGAGGCAGCAGAAGTTTGCTGGGACCGTAACCCAGAGGTTCATGGATACAAAGGTTGTTGAGTCTTCAGGTTACACATCTCGTGTAGAATGAACCTTTAGTAGTTCAGTTAGACCGTGCCACGCCTGCAGCATCAGCAGTCACAGAAAGCGTGCTGACTATCAGACTTACTGGTCTCAGAGTGTTGGGCTGGAGTCATGGGACCAGAAGAAAAACAGATTACATCTTACTTAAAAGCATTCTTCAAAACTAGCAGTTTATTTTCCATATGCCAAACATGTCCTGTGTGAACGTGGCCGGTGAATAAGTCCACATGCCCTGGCCTCTAATGGGTAAGGAGCTGGTCTCATACATACACACTAATGTCTAAAGCCCATGAGATGAGTCCAGGATGCTTTTCGGTGTAGGCTGGCACTGTCCACTTATTAACTTATTAACTCACCTGTGATAGAGTCATCCTGAACCCAAATTTAACTCCTCACTTTAGTGTTTGCCTTATATTTGCTTCATAACGTCTCTATTATTTTTGTTATTAATATTTAAATAGTATAACTGTCTGTTATTGTGGTGATATGAAAACAAAGACATGAAATATGTGAAAATTTAGAGTCGTGAAATTCGCCTGAACCATCTCCAGTGTTGATGTTTTACAGCTGAAACTGTCTAAGTGAAAATATGTGAATAATATTTGTGCATCAGTGCCTGTGGTATGATTCTTGGCACAAATCACTGCTTCCTTACTGAAAATCACCCTTCCCGAAACATTGAGAGCGATCCTGTCGGTGCACATTCATCAAACAAGTGTGACCACTTAAACTGTCGCGAAAAACTTTTGCTTTTACTTTTAACCGATCCCACACTTCTAACATGCAGAACCACGCTCACATTTACTCACTCACTGTTTTTTTCTTAAATCATACATAGCTGCCCTGCAGGGAGGAGCAGCATAACAAGAAAGAGTGAAAAAGGACAGAAACAGAGTGAAGAACAACTGCTGCATCTGGAAGAAAACATACGATAAAATCTTCCTCTGGGTGTGTGTGTGTGCGTGTGTGTGTCTTTACAAGTCTTTACAAATCACCAAACACTGCATCTGTAAAGCTTTCCTGGCAGGTCGAGTGAGCTGCAGGATCTTGTATTCCAGCTGTTCTGGCATCAAATCCTGCAAATCTTTGTTGGCTAATGTTTGTTCCTCTCCAAAGGCAACATCAGCAGAGACACATCGGTGAGGTATAAAAACTTCCTCAACAGCAGAAGCTCTTTCTTTCATCATATGCTGTCCTCAGATCTAATAACAAAAGACGAATGCTGACTTTGATGACTTTGAAACATTTAATTAATTATTAAATGGTGTATGTAATTAATTCGTTTTGTCACTCCTGGCCCTCCATATATACATAGGTGTTTATATATAAAGCACTTATGTAGCAGGTTTTGTATAGATGCTCTTCCAGTGACTGACCAAACAGGTTCACGGGTATGTATGTACGAAAACTAGTCGGTTCTGGCTATAACTTCACTGGAGAAATAATGAGTTAACCTCAACGTATCAGTTAGAGTTAACTTTAACGCGTGAGGTGAAGTTAACAATATGTATCTTAAGGAAAAAAGAAGGCATGTCGCTGCGAGCAGGGTTCGAACCTGCGCGGGGAGACCCCATTGGATTTCAAGTCCAACGCCTTAACCACTCGGCCATCGCAGCTCACGTCACTTATGTCCTTCCCAATCATACTTATCCGGTATCAGCGAAAACATCACACGTGAACTACTGGAGAATGGGTCTTCTTAATATCAGCCAGGTGACATGAACCTTTCACGCGCCTTATCGAGGATATCAGGAGGGTTTAAAGTGAATTATTAGGCCTGTTTTTCGTCATCATCTTATCAGGTTTTCCGCAACGTTTCATATTTCGCTGTCGTCACATGCGTGTATTTAGAGCTCTTTGAGTGTGTTTTCACCGTTTAAACATTTAGAATAGTTATTGTAAGGAAAGCTTCAGATATTTAACATAGCTGAGGAAAATTTAAGTAGACCGACCTCCGATACCAGTAAATACTCCTGTCTGTCCTATGTGATCACACGTGTGGGGATGTAGCTCAGTGGTAGAGCGCATGCTTCGCATGTATGAGGTCCCGGGTTCAATCCCCGGCATCTCCATGTTTGTTTTAGGTTTTAATCGTTTGTTTCTCGTCTCACTGTTGAAATACTTGCCACAGCGTGCGACAGATTACAGGTGAACTGACTCTTCTGGTTTTCATGTCTTTATTCATGTCAACCTTATATTTGTTTTACGAATATTAAACAATAAATAAACAAACTATAAACAATAAAAAACATTGGTTTCAATTTTTACAAATCTGAATCCTTTCCTTTGTGCTACGTTAGAAAAATACGATTGATAGTCTTCGCTTTTATTTTGAAGGTTATCTGTCCAAACCGGATGTTATTCTTCATATCCTTTCGTTTTGTGTAATGAAATTACCGTCATGTAGTCCGGCAGGTATTAGAATATCTAGCATTTAATCTTCTTGGCGTACAGTTGTTTTGATCAACAGTCGCATTGATAACCTAAAAGCAAAAAACAATGATGAAAAGTGAGTGGTTCCACTGGGGCTCGAACCCAGGACCTTCTGCGTGTAAAGCAGACGTGATAACCGCTACACTATAGAACCCCACATGCAGCCGTTGTTCATATTTATGTTAATATTTGAAATGATACTTGAACAAACGATAGCAAGACATATATTTACACACTTCATTTAAACTTTAGTATATAATGTTATTTACACGTTTATGTAAATCTTGTTTATTTGGAATGCAATCGTAAAAAATGTTGTAATTATTGTTGTTAATATGTGGTAACATTTTTGTTTTTCTCAGTATTCATCCATAAGTTGATATGTTATATGCTTGTTAAAATGTTTAAATTAATCAGTTTACAAAGGAAACAACGCGGGAAAGCAGTACCTGTTATTCAGGTGTTGTTTTAACCCAATAGGATGTGCCGTTGACTTGATGGGCGGAGCACTAAACAGAGAGCTCGGGTGAGAGAGAGAGACCCTGGGAGAGAAGCAACTCCTGGGCAGCCCAGCCGGAGCAGAGGAGGCTCACTCTGCAGGTATGTTTACCTGTGTGTTTCTCTCAGCCAGTCAGCTTTTTATTCACATACTTTAGTTTTTCTTAACACACCTGCCTCCAGTGTTTGTCTCCATCCCTTTAACGGCCTTCAGGTGTATACTCTGTTTTGCTTGTTCCCTAATAGTTTCTTTTATGTTCCTGTTTTTCATGCAGATATCTTCCAGAACATTACCAGAAACCAGAATCTTCTGACAGGTAAACAAACACTTTTGTTTTGTTCATTTTGTAGGAGCAAAATTCCCACTGCAGCAGAGAGACCCCCCCCCCCAAACCACCACCACCACCACCACCTCTGGGGTCAAGAGGGCAAATTTTTCCTTTAATCTGGCCCACCAGTTGAAGCTGACCTGACCGTCTTTCTGTACCAAAATTTGATTCATTTGCTTCACTCATTCATACAAATCTGACATTAAAAAACAGTTGCTCCAACTTTAATTTGAATCTAAATCTGATATTTTATAAGTTTTATTTTCATTTATTTTATTTAAAAATATACATTTTATTTTATTTTCTCTAATTGTTTTTACTCAATTTCAGTTGAGTTTTTGTTATTTATAATTCAGAACAGTAATATATTTCTTCCTCTCATGTAGCAGTTAAATGGCATTCAATATAATATTATCACATTTCCGTTTTAATTAAATTTGTCATTTCACGTTTTTATTTTTTGTTTTATGTTCAATTAAAATCAAAAGTCCAACGAATACGAGGATTGAGTGAAGACTAAATAAGTGCAGAGTTTATATTGAGTGGATTTTTGCGCTGACTTCTTCATTATGGATTATTTCTAGGAAACGAGGCCTGCTACCCAATAAACAAATGATTTGGTTTTTTAAACGTACCCTCGGGTCAGAGCCGCTGTAGATAATGTAACTCGTAGGCTCATCTCTAACATGCTAAAATAGGAGGAAACAGGAAAATCAGCAGCCGGTGTTTTTATGGCTGATTTCTGTGCCGATTGTAAGCACGGAGCAGGAAGCTTCCTCGTCAGGCTGACAACGTGACCTTTAACAAGAAAGAGAGCAGTGTTTACTGCTTGTGGATCTGTCAGGAGAAGCCAGTGTGTTAGCTGGAAGCCCACGCTAACTGTCCTTCATTTCCAAGGCAAATGTGAGCAAGGTAAACAAATAAGCTGATGTCAGCATCAGCGGGAGTCCTGCACAGCACAAAGACAGAAATGTGTTTGTAAGAGTCGTTTTTGTTTCTAAGATAAATGAAAGCTGAAAGCAACGTAGTTTCATTATGAGTTTCACAGAGATGTAGCGTAACATGTGAAGCATTCTGGGAATTTTTCTCTGTGTCATGGTGCATAACAAAGACAGCAAACATGGAGAGAAAATAAGAAACTTTCCAACAAAATAATCAAAGTGTAACGTCTTTAAGGGCCTCGCTGTAGCCTTTCTCGACCTTAATGCAGCTCTGATGGTCCTGAGATGATAGTGACACTGACAGTTATGGTGGCGATTCTCATCCTCACAAATAAAACAGGAAGTGTGAGCTTCAGGTGAAACCTCAGTAAAGACTCTTGAAGCGGCCGTTTCACCACGTGAGGCTCTGATCATCGCTCCAGCCAGAGGTGAAGTGTCTTTGTGTCTGTCAGGTGATTCGGCTTAAACAGCTTAACCTCCTCCATCACAACATGTCTTAAATATTAATTTGCGGGTGAAAGGCTCACAAACCTGCACTCTGGCCACCAGGTGGCGCCGTCCAACTTTGTGCCCATCTTGCCCAACATAATGGCTTCCTGTCAGGAGTTTGAAGTGACCGTTCACACCTCACCTGGCCCCACCTGTGGAACCTTTAGCCACCTGTGGCTTAGCCTGATTGGCTCTGAGGGCGAGACTCCGCCCATCCGTGTGACCGACGGCAACAGTCATCTCCTGCCAGGATCGGTGAGTTTTGAGATTCATTCATTTGTAGCGTTCGCTGGGAGTACTGAAGGGCATGGTTTATGGTCAGTACTTGGAGTTTTATTTTGACGGTGTCTTCCTGTCATGCTCACAGGTGTGTCCAGTCCGGGTTCAGGCCAGCAGTCCTCTGGGTCGCCTGATTCTGGTTCGGCTCCGGCTCGAGGTTCAGACCAGATTTCCAAACCTGGACTGGCACTGCAGCAGAGTGGAGGTCTGCAGGCTGTCTAAAGGTCAAGGGTCAGACTCAGAAACACAGGTGTTCCTGTGCGACAGATGGCTGCGGCCAGCAGATGGCGACGTGGAGCTCCGGAGTGGAAAGTGTGAGTGACGTTTAATGACCGTTAGGAGGAAACAGAGACATGTGGACCCAAGCACAAAAACCTCTTTATTTCCTCACATCACCCTGCAGGTGTGCCCATGCAAATCACTTCCTTTGAATCTAAAAGCAGTTCTTCCTGTTGTTGGTCCACAGTGTGTTTGCTGGAGGAGGAGACAGAAGAGAAGCTGAAGCAGCAGAGGCTCAGACAGCTGCAACATCAGCAGCAGCTCATCAGGTACCTGATGTCACAGTGTTAGCATGCTGGTTTACCTTTGGTCCTCTTACAGCGCTCTGACTGGCCCCATCCTGGAATCCTGCAGAGGGGCAGCACGCAGTGTTTGTGAGCTGTACTCTGTGGGTGGCCGGTGTCATCCAAACACGATAACATGTTTACAGCACACTGATATCTGACCTTTGATCTATGACCTTGAATGCTAAAATGGGGTATTATATTATCTTTACCCATATGACTGGAGCAGAACTGGCTGAAATATCTAGAAGATCCTGCCGTTAATTAATTCTTCGATCTTAAATATGATCAACCTATCTCTAATAATCAGCTATGTACCACAGGCCTTCAAGCTGGCTGTAGTTAAACCTTTACTCAAAAAGCATCTCTAGACCCAGCAGTCTTAGCTAATCATAGGCCAATCTCCAACCTTCCTTTCATATCAAACATCCTTGAAAGAGTAGTTGTCAAACAGCTAACAGATCATCTGCAGAGGAATGGTTTATTGAAGAGTTTCAGTCAGGTTTCAGAGCTCATCACAGCACAGAAACAGCTTTAGTGAAGGTTACAAATGATCTTCTTATGGCCTCTGACAGTGGACTCAGATGGCCCCGCCCCTCCCTGAGCCTGGTTCTGCCGGAGGTTTCTTCTTGTTAAACGGAAGTTTTTCCTTCCCCCCGTCACCAAAGTCCTTGCTCACAGGGGGTCATATGATTGTCAGGGCCTTCTCTTACAATATAAAGCACTTTGAGGTGACTGTTGTTGTGATTTGCTGCTGTATAATTAAAACTAAATTGAATATGCTATTTCTGACATCATAGAGTATCATACTGAAAAAAAGAATGTTGCGCAGCGTCTCCATGCCTGCTCGTGTGATATATATATACATATATACAAGAGGCTAAGCATATGTATATATTAGGGGTGCAACGATACTCATATCGATATTGAACCGTTCGATACAGTGCTTTCGGTTCGGTACGCATATGTATGAACAATACAAAATTTTTAATTTATTTCATCAACTTTCCTTCTGACGATGCTGTCTGTGTTGAGCGCTCAGTGGATCTGCGTTTGACTACTCCGCCTAGGCTGCACTGTGGAGCGCAGATCCACTGAGCGCAGGGTAAGCTAGCAAGACAGAAGCTAAGCTCGTTGCAACATGGCAAATTGAACCTCCCCCACCCTCATTCAGATCTGGCGTTTGGAACTATTTTGGTTTTCATGTGACGTATGACCCTGAAGGTAAGCGCGTCATGGACTAAAGTAAAACAGTATGTTGGATGTGCCACGCAATGCTCAATTACATGGGTGGGAACTACTGCGTTAGCGCAGTTAGCTCGTTAACATGTTGACGCCGTCCAGCCCCACGCACGGGGCGATCCGCGGTAGCTCGTTAACGGAGATTTGCTGTGTTATGGCGTTAACGTCATTTCAGATTAACGCTGACAGCACTAGTGGGAACACAACGAATATGACAGCACATTTACTCCGACATCATCCTCGTGCAAAGACAAGTGGAAGCAGACAAAAACAACAAGCACGCATGCTACAAACTTTACCCGAGTCATTTAGACAGCCGTTAGCACAGGATTCTCCTTATGGGGACCTGATATGTTTAATATGCTGCTGAGAATATAGCCCAGAAGAAGCGCATAGTATAGCTTTTATTTTGGAAAGAGACATTTCTCTGTGATAAACTCTCTTTTCCAAAGATGAGTGATTCCTCAATCAGATAGATTTATTTTTGTTATTACTTTGTTGTTTCAGCAACATTAAATTTAAAAACTGTACTTTTGAGTTAAAATATATATTTATACTTTTAATAAATGACAAATTAAAAAAGCATGAACATTTTTTTGTATCGAAAAAATATCAAACCGAACCATGATTTTTGTGTATCGTTGCACCCCTAATATATTTATATATATATATATATATATATATATATATATATATAATATATAATATATGTGTGTGTGTGTGTTTGTGTTTTCTAGAATGATTCAAAAACACAGGGATGAATGAGATGTGCCATTTTTGGTGTGTACCATCCTACAAAATTTTAAACTGACAGCTTGAAAACTGGTTGTCTCTCGTTCAGGTGGCGAATCTTCGTTGATGGCGCTCCGCAGTGCGTTGACGTGAACAGTCTGTTTGAACTCGGGCCAAACCTTCTTTACACGCAGAAGAGGTGAATGGTAACAGTTGGTGCACATCGTGAATGAAATGTGGTCTGAACCAGCTGGCTTGAGCTGTGTTTGTCCCTCTGTCCTCAGTCCGGCTACTAACCTGTACTATCTGAACGGCTTCACCACCCGAGTCGAGTCCTGGAAGAGTTTTTCAGAGCTGGAGATGATTTTCACCTACAGCGCACAACAGAATGGCATTGCCAGTAAGAAACAACGCAGCACATCTCATTCATCTTTGTGTTTTTGAACCTTTCTACCTACAGGACATCTCTGCAAAGTTTTTATTTCCCCTTGTGGTTATTCTGGGTCTTTATTCTTGTATTTACTGTATCGTTCTTTCATCATTTGTATTTATATTTTAGTAGTTTTGTGTCTTTTTGATTATTTTGTGCTTTGTTGTAGGTTTCTGTGTTTTGTGAGCATCTGTAATTGTTTTTTTTTTTTAGCGTTGTGTCTCTTGTAGTGTGTTTGTGGGTAGTTCTTCGAGCCCGATCGCCTCTTTGGCTCTTGGCGAAGGCGATTGCACTTTTCTCCTCTCCCTTATCTTCCCTGCTTAGCCTCTTGTGTCCTTGTCTCGTGTGTGTTACTTTCCCTGGAACACTCTCTCACAGTCTCTTCTCTAAAACCTAAAGAGAATTATGGATTTGATCAACTGGTCTCTGAATGCTATTGACACCCTTTTCTCAACGAGAAGTCTGGGCTCGGGAGAGCCCGAGTGCCCTGGAGGGACTTTCCCTGCCGGATACACGATGGACGGGTGGCAGAAATGGAGGATCGTGTGCCTGGTGGGACTGTTGAGCAAAGACGCTGAAGATATCTACCTATTCGGAACCATGGTAACAGGGTTCTTGCTGATCGGAGCTGGCTTGGCCCTGGCTTATCGGAGAATTAAGAAAGCGGAACCGGCTGTTCAAACCCCCACAAGGCTGCCCGCTGGGATTGAAACGATGGGATGAGGTGTGGCTTCTCAACATGGGCTCATTGAGTGCAGCACGGATAAGATCTTCGAGAAGCTTACGGCTGCCGTGAATACTCAGAATAAGACCTCTGAGCGTACATTGGATCACATCTTGGAGCAGCTCACTGCGATCGTGAGCTCTCAGAATCGGCTCTTTGAGCACAAGAATGACAACATCACGGAGCGTAAGTTTGATAACATCGGGGTGGCTGTAGCTCAGGTGGCAGAGCAGGTCAGCCACTAATCAGAAGGTCGGTGGTTCGATCCCAGGCTGCCTCCTGGCTGCATGCCAAATATCCTTGGGCAAGATACTAACCCCATGTTTGCCTACTGGTGGTGGTCAGAGGGCCCGGTGGCGCCTGTGTCCGGCAGCCTCGCCTCTGTCAGTGCGCCCCAGGGCAGCTGTGGCTACAATGTAGCTTGCTATTGCCAGTGTGTGAATGGGTGACTGAATGTAGTGTAAAGCGCTTTGGGGTCCTATGGACTAGAAAAGCGCTATACAAATGCAGGCCATAACATCATGGAGAAGCTCGCGGCTCTCCAACGGGAGATTGAGAGACCAGTGTTGGACTGTTAGAACAGCTTTGAAATTCTCATGAGTTGTTCGCACTAAAGTAAAAACCACCATCATAATGCGGCTATCCCTTCGGCGCCAGCTGTGGGCTCAAGGCTGGAGCTGAACAACAACACCCTGATAACGACTGTGTTTAGTCTGTTCTTCCCATCCCATGCAAGGTTGGCTGGAAGACTGTTTACTTAGCCTGGCAGGGCGAAGGACACTGTCTCAGCTGAACTCTGGACACGCACACACACACACTGATAAGCACTCATCCCTCCCTTTCCAAACGCCTTCGATGCTTGTTCCCTCCTGGAGAACACGGCGGGTCTGGGCAGGATGGCTGTGTGTGCCCCGGCTTACACCCCCTACCCGACCCTGTTGCTGGTCATGTGCTCTATAATGTTCTGCTGTGGACATTTCTGTGCTTCCTGTGCAGAGGAGTTTTTTTGTTTCCTGTTCTCATGCTGTCCTCCCAGGAGCCCAGCATGAGTAGAGGTCTCTTTTTTCCCCTCCTTGTAGTCTATATTTCAGTGTTTTTCCCTAATACTACCGGTCTCCGACCTGTCTCCCCATGTGATGTCTGTGTTGTGTATATAATGTCGGGGGGGGGGGGGGGGGGGGGGGGGGGGGGGGGTCCCATTTCACTGCAGGGCAACTTGCATGTGACAAATAAAGGCTTCTTGATTCCTGACTCGGCGATCGGGCTGCGTGACACAGAATAATAAGGCGGTTGATTCTGTCTCTCAGGGTTCGTTAAGGCTCATTGGATGGAGGATTGGTATTTTGGCTACCAGTGTCTGAATGGCAACAACCCTCTCATGCTGCGTGAGACCCGCCACCTCCCTCCAAACCTGTCTGTCACCTCTGACATGCTCCGCCCCTTCCTGCCTGAAGGCTCCTCCCTCGAAAAAGAGCTACAGGTGTGTGCTGTTGTGACTTTCAGCTGTGCGTTATTTGCAGCTGCCCTTTTTAATCAGTGTGTTTGTTCGCTGTGACAGAAAGGCAACATTTACCTGTTGGACTACGAGGTTCTAGACGGTGTTCCAGCCAACGTGATCAATGAAAAGCAGACGTATCTGTCCGCCCCGCTGTGCCTTCTCCACCTGAACCAGCAGGGGCAGCTGCTCCCCATCGCCATCCAGGTTTGCTTCATATGTAGAAACCTGACTGTGACGATTGTCTTCAGTTGGAATCCTGTTGTCTAAGTTCAGTCCATTCACCCTGGGAATGTGGTCCCATCCTTCAGCTGCAGCAGAAACCTGGCCCTCAGAACCCGGTCTTCCTGCCCTCTGACTCTGGCTACGATTGGCTGTTGGCTAAGATGTGGGTTCACAGTGCAGACTTCCAGTGCCACCAGCTGATCTCACATTACCTGCGGACTCACATGATGGCAGAGCTGTGCTGCGTGGCCACGCTGCGGCAGCTCCCAGATGCACACCCGCTGCACCAGGTAAACCCCGCTCACCTGCAGCTCGCTCGACTTCACCCACAGGAGACCAGAGAACAGAATTGTTGTATCCAATCATTTCTCCTTTTAAATGGCTTGAGCTGTCTTTTCTCTCATTTCTTTTATGGACAGCTGCTACTGCCGCACGTCAAGACATCTTTAAAGATAAACTTCGGGGCCAGAGCGTCGCTGCTGGCCTCCAAAGGACTGTTTGATCAGGTAAAATGCAGAGAGTAACAGGAACCACAAAGAGGAGAACAAACAAGCATAGTAAGATCTGTTGTGTTCCCTGGTCTTGTCCTTCCAGGCTGTCGGTTCTGGTCTGGAGACATTACCCCTTCTCCTCTCCAGGGCATCGGCCAGGATTTCCTATCGAACCCTGTGCGTCCCTGAAGACTTGAGCGACCGCGGTTTGGACAAACTGCCGCAGAGCTTCTACGCCCAGGACGCTCTGAGGATCTGGGACACAGTGCACAGGTAAACGAGCACACCTGAGAAACACGAACACTCGTGCAAATGTTTTATCCGATGGCAACAGGAGATCCTCTGTGATCTGTGTGTGTTGCAGGTTTGTAACCAGCTGGGTGGATCTGTATTACCATGGAGACGACGCGGTGCAGCGTGACCCTGAGCTCCATGGTTGGCTCACAGACATCAACGCTCACGGCTTCAGTAATGGTGCGTTTTATGATGCTAAAACGTGGCACGCGAGCTAAACGTACAGCAGTTTCTCCAAATCACTTTGCACCGTTTCAAACGATTCTGTCAGCAAACTGTGTTTACACGTTAAGTTAGTTCACGATAATATAATAATGATAATGACTGCTAGTTGTTATTAGACAGAGCTGTGTCTCCTTTCATGCTGCAGTGGAACTTTTAAAAGCAAGCGTAAAGTGGAGATGGCTGTAGGTATAGAGGTGTAGGTGGGGGGTTGAGCTGCTGATGGAGAGCTGCACGCACTGGCAGAGCTTCAGTCGGTGGATGTAAGAGTAACAGGTCAGCTCACAGCATCACGGGGCTCTGCAGAGACGAGCAGAGTGACCCGACATCAAACTATGTCGACCTTTGGATCTGTGCGGAGGAGGATCTGAAAAGTTGCACCAATATAAAATTATATTGAGCAGATGTCTGTTTGACACTGTATGGTATTAAATATTGATAGTTTGATGTAATGATATAATGTTAAAAGCAAAACTTTTGGATTTTAGTGGTTAAATAATTAGAGATAAATATGTATATGTTATTATATAAAGATGACCACAGGATAGTGCTTGGAACACTGAGCAGCTCTTTTTGACTCCGCCCTCGCCCACAGCACACACATGTGCACGCATACATTCACCTGAACATTGTGACTATGATGCCTCTGCACAGGTTTCCCTCAGCGCTTTCACACCAGAGCAGAAGTGGCCAAGTTTGTCACCGCGCTCATCTACTCCTGCTCTGCTCTGCACGCTGCCGTCAACTTCTCCCAGGTGAGTCGGCCACTGCGAGAGACGGGAAAAGCTCGCAGCTTCCTGCTGAGGATGTCCCGCCGCCTCACGTTTGTCTCCTCTCTCTTGCTGTCCTCCAGCTGGACTTTGCCTTCTGGGTGCCAAACTGTCCGGTCGCCATGTTGCGCCCTCCTCCGCAGGTCAAAGGTGCCGTCACAGAAGATGACATCATGTCCTTCCTGCCAGATGTGAACACGACGTGCCGCGTCCTGATGGCGCTGAATGGGCTGTCGCAGCCAGCCATCGACTTTGTGAGGCTCCGCCCACTCCTCATAAAACATTTACACTCACTTCTTCCTCAACTCCTCCTCTTCAAAATCTTTGTCATCTTCTTCTTTTTCATCATTTACATTTTTTCTTCTTCATAAGCTTTTTCTTTTGTCTTCCTCCTCCTCCTCGGACACCACAGCCAATCACTGCCTCCATCTCCTCCTATCCCACCATCCTCCTGTCACTCCGACCCTCTGCACCTCCTCTGAGGTTCTTTTTCTGATCATTTTCATTTCAAATCATTGTAATGCGTCTCGTTATTTGTCACGTTTTTGAAGATTAAATCTGTGTGTCTCCCCCTGCAGGTTCCTCTCTGTCACTACAAGGAGGCTATTTTCAGGGACGACGCTCACCGCAGGCTGTTGGAGGAGGTGCAGGCACAGCTCCGGGACATCTCTGACGCCATCGCAGAGCGTAACAGCCAGCTGGAGCTGCCGTATCCGTACCTGAGCCCCGAGCGCATCGAGAACAGCGTGGCCATTTAGTAACTGTCATCGTCCTCACCTGCGATCATCATTTCCAACAGGAAAAAAAAAACCTCTCCATGCACCTAATTATCATAATCGTTCCTGTTTTTTTAAAATCTGATCATGTGATGGACCAATCGTTTCTGCTGGGATACTTCTCTTCAAACCGCAACATTTTTCACGTATTAACTTGTTTTTTTTCGAGGTGACTGTAACGCGCCTTAAACTCAGATGTTCTCCGACTCTGGTGAAGGACTCACGATGAAATTAATGTCTTGCTTTGTGAGCTCACCAAATTACTTTGTTTGGCGTCAATGAAGTGACTTGGTGTGAGCTCACACTGTGTTACATGAGTACACGAGTTTAAATATTAGAGTAAGTCTCTATTCTAATGTCTAAGGAGCTTGGAAAGAAATCATCTTGACCTTAAGAAGACGTTTCACCTCTCATCCGAGAAGCTTCTTCAGTTCTAGGGTCAAATGATGGAGAGTCCTAGATTTAAGCCCAGTGGGAGTTTCCCCCCACAGAGGGACAAAGGACCCCTAATGATCCTCTACCTAATCACCTGAGCCAAGGTGTGAAAACGGGTGTGGGTCACAATCAGCCAGGGTTTCAGGTGAGCTCATTGTGAAACCTGGCCCCACCCTATCATGTGATTTCCTGAGGTCAGATGGCCCAGGATGTGAGTGGGCGTTAAGGCGTCTGGGGAGGATCTCAAAGCTGGATTATAGATGGCAGACAGTTGGTGTCGTAAACCCCGCCTCTGTTCAAAGATGGTCGCTCACAGTGGACATAAATGGCCTCTTTTACTCCTCTTTCAAACCATCTGTCCTCTCTGTCCAAAATGTTAACATCGGTGTCCTCAAAGAGTGACCTTTGACCTTTAGATGCAGATGGACAACCAATCACAGCAGATGGCCCCGCCCCTCCCTGAGCCTGGTTCTGCCAGAGGTTTCTTCCTGTTAAAAGGGAGTTTTTCCTTCCCACTGTCGCCAAAGTGCTTCCTCATAGGGGGTCATATGATTGTTGGTTTTTTATCTCTATGCATTATTGTACGATCTACTGTACAATATAAAGCTCCTTGAGGCAACTGTTGTTGTGATTTGGCGCTGTGTAAATAAAATTGAATTGAATGGGCCCCTGAGTCTTGTCTCGTGGAGGTGGCTCTTCCATGTTGTGCCATTTGTTTATGAAGTCTCTCCAATGTAAAGGTCGGAGCATTCCTTGGTGCTCTCTGCTGCATACACTACGTTGTTAAGTTTGTGTTTAGGACAATCTTGTCGGAGGAAACATCTTCAAGGAAACTTAAAGAAGTCCAGACGCTTTTCTTTCCAAGCTCCTGAGACTACGATGACCTTCACAGGCATCTTTGTCAGCTGGAAATGAAGCTAGTCAGAAACAGAGGAGGCGCTGTCAGCTGTACTCCTTCTCATGCGCGTGGCTGAATATTCGACCAATAACGTCAGGCTTTGTGCATTGAG
This sequence comes from Perissodus microlepis, assembly GCF_051167445.1. Taxonomy (NCBI): domain Eukaryota; kingdom Metazoa; phylum Chordata; class Actinopteri; order Cichliformes; family Cichlidae; genus Perissodus; species Perissodus microlepis. Next base: position 32,899,554 of record NC_140470.1, on the reverse strand, counting down.
TGCCTCGGTGCCTGTTTTTGTCACAGTTAGATTTGTGGATACTCTGAGTTTATTTCTCCTTCAAGTACCAACAGAAACTCAAAGAAAGCTTTGAGTAAAAGTCCTGCTCTCAGAATTATGTCCAGAACTACGAGCATAAGAAAGAACTGAAGGTAACAATCTTTATGTAAAATGAGCCCTTTCAGGATTTTACATGCAGCCTGTTTTATTCTCAGGGGTTTATATGATAAAAGCCAATCCAAAATAGAAGCTAATCACACATCATATACATGCTGTTACAGGTCAGGATGTCACATGACGTCGGGCTTCACACTGCTCTAAAAGTCAGGTTTCACATTTTTTTTCTACTGTCAGCTCTGTGTGATGTCACAAAGAGCGGCGCTCCACTGAGGCTCAGTACAAATAAGGATTACTTTGAACTGTGAGTCATGAAACTCTACTCTCGTCCAATCAGAGAATAAAGGCGTGGACTTTAAGGATCCACATCCTGTTTTTGTAATCGATCTTCTGAAAACCAAATCCATCCACAGACCTGATGTTTCACTCATGTATTAAACACACTGTTCAAACTTTGCTGATGCTTTTCCACTTTTGTCTATCTTTACCCTCTGTATCTGTGTGTGTGGTGGCGGTCAGTACTGAGTGTCCCTGCAGGACGTCCACTGGTCTAAAGTCTTACTGCACGTAAAGGGAAGGCTTTTGTTTTAGTTAGTCTGTCGTCCATCACTGGAAGTCACAAGCTTTGCAGATTCTGGTGAATTCGATGGAAACTATCACACAGAACATGAAGCAGCAACAAGTACTAAGAAACAGCTTTTATCTCTTTTTGTTTGCATTATTTTCCTGTTTCAAACAGGCAAACGTGTGGTGTGAAGTGACAGTAGTGTAACAGCCAATCATCACAATGATGTCCTAACTGAATACAAATAGATAAAATTGTCAAACTTGGAACCAGAAGGGAAATAGAAGGAACACGTGTAAAGAAACATGTGGTTATCCCAACGGGGCTTTCATCAAATCAGCAAAGACGCACAGAAAACAAGATCAAACACCAACGAAGGAGGATCAGAAACAAACTGAACAATATTGTCAACCCCTAACCCATCTGCATCTAAAGGTCAAAGGTCACTCTTTGAGGATGCCAATGTCCACATGTTGGACAGAGAAGACAGAGGAGTGAAAGAAGCATCAATGGCTGTATCCCAATTCAGGGTCTGCAGCCTTAACGGTCCACAAGGGCCGCGTACTCAAAGACCGCTAAGACCGGAAGTGCGAGGCTTGTGAAATGGGCGGTCTAGCCTCCGTCGCGCTGCCCAGGTTGCCTAGCAACCATGATAGTAACAGCTGGAAACGTTTCGTACAGCTTTGTTTGACATTTGTTCATTTGTTTCTACATGAGCTTTGATCATTCGCTGTAAGATTAAGCTCAGCTATTGAACGGCGTATATTTTAAAGTAAAGGCTTTAAAACCAAGTTAGTACAAACGTCACTAATGTCACATAACTTTGCTGACATGTGGCCAACAGGAATGTTTTAATGTTCTTCGTTAGTAAACATTTGCACATAAATAAGTGACATACTATTCAGTACTTACTTAAAGTTTACTCTTCGGGCGCCCCTCATCCCGTTTTTTTTCGGCAAAATTATCCACACCCACCGCCGCGCTATGCATTCTGGGATATGTTGGGCCATGAAGTCTACACCGCCACGTCCTTAAAATTCAGGGAAATGAAGGACGCATTTGAGGGCCGCATTTCGAGCAGCCTTCGAGTTGGGACAGCCTTCGTCGCGTCGCAGTGACGTAATCGGCCTTAAAATGCGGCCTTTAAGGCTGCAGACCCTGAATTGGGATACAAGCTGTGTCCCAAAACGTCGGCTGCATCCTTCGGAGGACCCGGCCTTCCTAGTCTACGTGGGCCGGGTCCTGCAAAGACCAAGAAGGCCGGAAGTGCGAGGCTGTGAAATGGGACGGTCTAGCCTTCAGATTTGCGTCACCGCTGTCTCGGTGGAGTTTAATAAACTCGGCCGTCTGCTCCTTGCTATCTAACAGGACACTGGCGAAAATTCTCGACCGTCTCACACTTCTGTTTAATCAGTTTTCTGTTTAACGTTTATTCAGCTGTGTGAAAATCCCGGAGGAACCCACCCGATGGATTAATAAAGTTGTATTTAATCTAACAATCTAATAACTTTGATCTCAGCCAAACCGATTTACTCCGGAACAAATAAAACACAGAAAAAAGGCAAACAATAACAAGTTATCCGAGTGACTTATATATCACGTTTAACCTGAGTAGCGAAAAAGCGGGGGTCTGAAAACGATGAAGCCGGGAGTCCGCTGCTCTCGCCGGCTGGAGTGACCATTGAACCCCCCGGCTTGCTATCGAGCAGGTGGGTAACAGACGTCTCCGAAAACGTCGGCACACTTTTGCAAATATGCGATGTCTTGATAAACCAAGCAGATATTTGAAGTTTACACAGCTACTTTCTCGCCTTAATATATGTTAAAAGTTTATTTTGTGACCCAGAAAGATTAATAAGACTAATTTTAAAACTTAGTAGCGGCCGCCATTGTTGGCAGCTGAAATTTGGCTGGGCCGCGCTATGAATTCTGGGATATGGTGGACCACGAAGGACACACCCGACCCATCCTTCAAATTCGGAGAAATGAAGGACGCATTTGAAGGAGTCTACGAATTTGGACAGCCTTTGTCGCCTGGCTGTGACGTAATCGGCCTTCAAATGCGGCCTCCGGAGGATGCAGCCGACGTTTTGGGACACAGCTACAGCCTATGTCCACTGTGAACGGCCATCTTTGAACGGAGGCGGGGCTAGTGACGCCAACTGTCTGCAGTCCAGTTTTGAGATCCTTCCTGATCTGCAAAAGCTTCTTGGATGAAATGTCTTCAAGAACGTAGAAGTACACAGAGAACAGAGCAGAGCCAATCAAATGCCTGGGTGCATCATGTGACCTCAGACGTTAAAGAAACGCTCATTTCTTCTCATGTGTTGATTTTTAGCAGTGAGACAGCAGATACACTCTGACTACATCTGTGTCCTCGCTGGTAGCTTATTGTTTCACTAATGATAAACCAAGAACTGTGATAAATTAACGCAATGATGGTCCCTGTTATTACCTGGAGTGGGAGGAGCTACCACTGAGGCCCCAGTAGCCCCTCCCCTAAAAACATCAAGTATAGCCAGAGCCAGAAAAAAACAGTTTTCCCAGGTTGAGTGCTGGAGATTCCTGCCTGCATCCCAGCTGAATTCCTGAGTTTTCATGAGTTTGTCTTGCTAATGTGCGCCAGTTATAGTGATGCGCTAATCATGAACGAATCGTTCAATACTCGAGAATCACTTTACTGACTCATGAATCATGATTCACAAGCCCAACTGACTCACTGACTCATCCCTGTTGCTGTTAGCAGCAATGTATCTAGCTTATAATTAAAATTGTGGAGAAAAACACAACATCCAGTATCGTAACAAAAAAAATTCTGATCTGAACTGGAAGAAAAAACCCTGAGTAGAAGCTCACATCAAGACAATAGCTCCTCAGTTCACAGTAGCATCGCTCTGCTAACATGCTAACAGCACATTTGAGCTACTCACCCCCTCCCTCCTGGCTCACAGCTTCTTCTTCTTCTTGGTTGGCAACCAATGTTAAGGCGCATTACCGCCCCCTGGCTCACAGCTCAGTGGACATTTAGATGAGAAAATATATATTTAACACATTTAAAGAAAATACTAATAAAAATAAAAATAATAAAATAAAAATAAAAAAATGTTTATTAAGCAATTTTGATAGGAAACTGCTTAATTTTAGAAATGTTTTTGCTCTTTAAAAAATATATATATATTTTTTAGAATCATTCATCTTAGCAGTGGGATTTACATGACAAGAGAAACAAATTAAGCTTGAGTGAAAATGTACATTTTTTGCACTCTCTGGTCAACTGACTCAGTGAATCAAATGACTCAAAAAACCCGATTCACTTTGGTGAGTGACTCATTAAAACTCGATTCAGTAAAAAGAATCAAATTTAGTTAATAACCAGGATGAACCAGAACACCGTGAGCAAGGCGGCAGACTCATGCTGCTCTTTAATAAAAGGCTGAGTGTCCTCAGAGGGACGCTGTGAGGGAGCTCCGGGTGTCTGCAGACTCACAACAACAGCCTGGACCATTACATTCATTTTATTAGCAACATTCTGCTGAAGTTACCGTTTGTGACGCGATGGAGGAAATAACACTGAAAGAAAACGTTAACTGTGACTGTCCTCAGGTTAATACGTTTTTAACCTGTAATGTCTTTTACTCTGAAAATAACACAGAAGTAAAAAGCTAACACTTTATTTTGCAGGTTTGGCACTTTCCAGCTCATTTCCTGGAAACTTTACTAAACAATGTAAAATAAATTCTCAGTTCTTCAGCTCTTTGTGGAGCTGAGCTGCGTGTTTGCAGTTTTCATCCTGTAAAACACACCTGGAGCATAAAACGATTCAGTGGCTCAATCTGGACGATGCTTTAAAGATAAATATAAGATATAATTTTAAAGAACGCTTCCAGGAAACGAGCTGGAAAACCCAACGTGTCTTTAAATACAATAAAACATGAAATATTTCAGCTGAAGGATGAACTTCTTCCTCGTTGTTCTGATTGGTCAGCTGATCAAACACAGGAGTGTTTCCTGCAGTAACATGAAGTCAGGTTCTTTGTCATCTCTTCTCGTGAGCGTTTCTCTATCAAAATAAAAGCCTCTCCTCTCGCTGCCTAGCTGACAGGATCCACCACCAGGACTTTGCACTCCCTCTTGGCGATCTTGTCCAGCGACAGCAGCGACTTGTCCTGCGGCGGCAGGTAGAGCGGCCGACCGACCGGAGAGCCAACGGGAGGCGTGATGGCCCGTCGCTCCATGGCGCTGCCCGTCCTGTCGCACACAGATAAGATTAAACGACATACTCGATGTGATATGAAGCTGAAGTTACTAAAGTTACCTCATGATGTGGGACCGAGACGGCTGCTGGTGGGAGAAGGACTGAGAGCGCCCCAGACTGGCCTGGTGTCGGTCCAGGAGGTCTCGAACCGCCGGGCTGGACGGGCTGTTTTTACCTGGATGGTTTTGACACGACACAGAAATCAGAACAGACGCAGGTCAAAGCCTTTTGTGTTTGTTTCCTGCTCAGAGCTTACGTGACAGGGGCCGAGCGTCGGGTGGAGGGTTGGACACCGACGCTGTGAACTGGAGCTTTAACTTCATGTGCTGACTCAGCTGCAGAGACAGGAGAAAACATGATGTCCCGTGTGAGCGGGCGAGATAAGGAAGCATGCGCTCAAAGCTCGGCGTACCTCGTAGAGTCCTGGTTTGAGGATCTGGAAGGCCACGCTGAACGACAGAGTGCTTCCTTTGCGACAGTGACCCAGGTTACTGAGAGGGGTGTGACAGACCACGGCAGACAGCGCTGCGTCTTCCCCCTGACCTCGACCTGAGCGAGCAAGCAAACAACACATTACTCGGTCTGAACCACGACTGGCGGCGCGATACTCCTGAAACTGGTCCAGAGAACCGTCTCCATCCACGAGAAGAACACAACCAGAACCAGCTGGACAAAGCACCATCAGGGCCAAAGAGCCCAAACCTGCACTCCCCCTAACGTCCACTAGAGGCTCAGTCCCCATAGACTGCCATGCGTCCCAGAAATAAACCAGCTCACAGGTTTCCTTTCAAACAGCTGCAGGGTGGATTTTTTCAAAACATCAAACATGAATCAAAATACTCGCTGACCCTCTGGAGTCCAGACGAGCCGCACAGCCAGGAAGTCCTGCAGGTTGTTGAGAAGAACGTATTTGACCTTGAAGTGCTCCTTCACCCTGACGGTGCTCGGACAGCTGGCCGTCATGACGAAGCGCGGCCGGTCCAGACGGATACTGGGCAACCTGAGTGGAGGGGAGGGAGGACGGCGGGTCATTTAGAGAAGCAGCAGGAAAAAACACTAAACGCTGTGTCGTCCTGCTGCTGGACAGGAAATATGTCCGGATACACGGAGATATTTCCCGTCGCTCCTGGTGGCCACAGCAGAGGTCTGCAGCCCCGAGCCTGGATATCTCTTACCAAGACTAACACAGCACGTGTGGAGCGTTTCATCCAGCCTTACCTGTAGTGGGTGTAGATGCAGTTGGTGAAAGGCATCTTGGAAGTTGACCACTGCAGCACAGCGACCAGAGGAACCTCCAGCCCCTGAACACAAGCACACACATGCTGACAGCAGCGAAATAAGTAAAGGACGCATTAATCCAGGAACAAAGTGTGTCCGCCCTCAAAGTCGTAATAAAATCCTGCGTTGACACAGCTGTTCACAGAAACACGTCGTTTACTTTTCCTTCTTCAGGAAATCGTGAGGAGAACACAAACTGTCACGTCACCAGAGCGCACTGTGCACCAAACTATAAAACACACAACGCAACACGAACGCACCTCACTGGAGTCGTCCTGCGGCATGTCGTTGAGGTGCAGCTGGAACAGGAAGTCGTGCTCCTCCAAAGCGCTGAGCATGCTGGGAAGACGGCAGGCCAGGCTGTCCACCCGGCAGAAGGACGCCATGCCGACCTCACCGGACTGATGGCTGCAGAGCGAAGAACAACAAATACAGACATTCAGGAGCAACGCACAAACACACAATCTGACTGCACAACAACTCGTTTACGACTAACAAAGTCCCAGAAACTCAAAGTAATCGAGTACAACACAAAGTAGCATCATTACTAAAAACTATCTGCAATGATACAAATGACAAAAATCCAACACAGTGTAACAAGGTATACACAACACACTGTCATTAAATACAATGTAACAAACACAAAGTAATAACTAACATGCAGAGACAGGAGCAGCCACGGCAGCGCCTTCTGAACTCTGAGCAGAAACCATTTGAACGGGTCTCACTCGTATACGCACCACACGTTGTCCACCAGCAGCACGGAGCCGTCGGGCATCACGGGAAGGTAGGAGGCGTTGAGGTTCGGTAAAATCCGAACATCCCGAATACTCACCTCCTCCTGAGAAGACTCGTTCAGCACTGACAGTGGGACAGGAAACAGAATCACAGTTGGAATCAAACCACTGCAACCAAGCAACTGAATCTATTTTATTTTATTTACGGATTCGTTTCGGCCTTTAACGATGATTTAAAAAACAGCGCCCTCTGCTGGTGCTTTTAGATTAAATACCAAAATATTCCTACATCGTCCTGCTGATCAGAGTCACAACCACGGAGCAGAGACTCGACAGTTTCGGCCTTCACGGGGCTCAGCGACGCCTCGGCGTGCCGGCGGTGCGCTGGCGTGCTGGACGTCAGGTTAAAGGAGGTGATGCATCTATTGCTGATCGCCGCCCTGCTCAGCTTCATGTCACAGCACACAGCTGGGTTTATGTCGCTTAGCTTGGAGGCTTCCCTGACATGCAAACATCTGTCACCACAGTGACATCACAGTGATGATGAAGAGCGTTCTGTACCTTTTAAGACCGCGAGGTGTTTTCCAGAAACAGTCATCTGCTTGCAGCGGACGGTTGGAGGCGGCAGGACGGTCAGGGTGGTGCTCACTGTGGATCAGAAGCTGTGTTAAACCTCCCAGAGGACAACGTGACATCTTATAAAATCATTAAAATTCTGTTTATCAGGATAAAACAGTCCCGCCCTCAGTGTGAGAACCTCAGCGAGGCTCTCAGAGGCGAGGACGGAGAAGAACAGGAAATGGGTCCCACCCCATCTCAGGCGACTCAGGAGCCGAGGAGGCCGGAACTGAAGGAGCTGATTTAACTCCTGACTGATCAATGAAACTGATCATATGTCCATAACTGACCTCCATCATGGTTGGATTTATTGTCTTTTACTGTTACAGCATTTATCTTGATTTACTGAAATCTAGACGGATGCTCTGCTAACGACTCTGCGTTCAGGTTGTGGCACCTCGAGGAGCTTTACACTGTCAGGCAGAGCCTACAATAACACCCCACACTCATGTGACCCCCTGCTGTGGAAGAGAGCCAGACATCAATAATAAATAATAAATAAACGTCTCGTCATTCCGTTACTTTGATTCATAATTGTTCAGTACTTCCTGTTTTATTTTGAAGGTTACTTTCCTGTTGCATCTTGTTTGTTCTGCTTCCTGAGTGTCAAACCTGTTCTCATCGTCACCTGTGTGAGTCACTGTCAGGTGCGCGCTGTTCCCAGCTGTTTCCTCTCAGCCCTGGTGTAACAGCAGTTCCCTGGCTGTGGCTCATGTTTAATGGAGCGGTCTGTCTACCCACGGCGTTCCCATGAAGCATTCAGTGCCTACCCTGAGCCTTGAAGGTGTTCAGGTCGTGTCTGAAGGTGTGCGTCGGCTCTCTCTGCTGCAGCACGCTCAGGTAGCCGAGTTCCTGCACCTCCACTTTCTCCGCCTCCTTCTTCCACACCGTGACCATCACCTGAATGCACATGGAGCAAAATTACTGAGCAAAGCAGCTACGACTCAAAGTCTTCACACAACACCGGATATCTGCATCCAGAACAAGGCGGACCTTGACTTTAAGGGTGCTGACGGGCAGTTTGTCCAGAGAGACGGTGAGCGGGAAGATGACCTCATCCGTCAGGACCACCGGCTCATCTAGAGGAGACTGACAGGGAGGAGCAAACACATCATCGCACCTGAGAGGAAAGCATCGCCTCTGAGGACTGATCTTAATCTAACAGCTGGAGAGAGGAGCGCCGTATCAAAGACAATAAAGGTGCGCGTCTACCTGGACGGGCGCCCTGCGGAACTCCCTCGACGCCGTCCCAGAGGAGTTGTGGATGAGCAGAGGTTTGCAGTCCCTGAAGCTCCGGCACCGGGAGTCCACCCTGCTGCCGAGCGCAGCGATGGCGGCCTCGGCCGCCGCGATGTAGTCCTCTTCGCCGTCCTCGTTGGCCTCGTCCCCGCTGCTCTGGTAGTCGTGGTGATGCTGATGGTGGTTGCCCCGGTGACGACTGCTCTCACCCGGACTCACGCTCGCCACGGCGCACAGAGATCCGGCCAGCTCCCTCCACGCCCGGCTGCTGGCCGATTCCGTCCCAAAACCTGCCGCGGTGCCATCAGCGCCCCCTGCTGGAAAAGACAGCTCTGCTCCAGACTTAAGGAAGCTTTTTTACACCCAAAGAAACATTTTTAAGTACAAAAGTCTGAAGAGTTTGACTCTGTAACTCAGACTTCTGAGAAAATGACTAACAAAGTTAAGCGAAAACAAATTCCCCAAACGGTTCTTTGTTTCAGTGGCAGCGCTCACTCTTTGAACCTTCACATAATTTCCTGTTTCAGTGCTTCAGCCGTGTCAGAGCTGTGGGATTTTATCCCTGGAGGTGGAGCTGTGGTCCTACAGTAGCTCATGTTTGTGGCCCCATCTGTGCAGGTGTTTAAGGCAGGTATGGTCCTGTTTTATACGATATTTTATTCTATTTAAATGTGTTTTACTGCATCTTTTTGCTCCTTCGTTTCCCAGTAACTGAACTTGCTTTTTGTACAGTAGCATTTCAGCCCTGCGTTGATCCCCCATCATGGCTGCTGGGATTTTACCGTCTCAGCTCCAGTTTGCTGAGTACTGAGCGATCGTTCTGGTCCTGTATCAGTACGTGTCCCCCGGTATGGGCAGAAATCTGTGCCATCAGAAACTGAATTTGAATAAGTTAAATTTGAATCGCTCAGATTGAATCTGAATTGTAACTTGAATAAATGCTTTTGAAAACTGAATTTGAATTAGTCTAATTTGAAATTGAATTTATGGTTTGAAAATGATCATCACTAAATTGAAATTGAATTTTATATTTTGAAAATGAATTGATTTGCTTTGAAACTGCATTTTATCCTTTAAAAATTCAGCTCTTGAATAATTTCAGTTTCACTTCTCACCATTCAGTTTCACTTCTCACCATTCAGTTTCAGTTCCAAAATTCAGTTTTTTGGAACTTACATCCGGTTCCGGTTCAAGCGCAGATTAATAGAACTACGTTTTACTAGCGGACCGAAAGTGTTACTGACGGGAATCTACAGCATCTTGAGCTGAATTAAGACTTCAGAAGTCATTCGTCATGTCGAATGACCAGCGGATAAACTCTCAGGTTGGTAATAAATGTATTACATGTATAAGAACAAGCGTCATGTTAACAAATGATAGCCGTACAGTAACTTTTATGCTTATTGTAGCTGTTAGCTAAAAACGCTAATTTAGCGTAGTTTGCCCTGGATTCAGCTTTGACAAACAAATATGATCGACTGTTTCTAGTAGAATTCCAAAGTTGTCATCTTGGACCCTCTCAGAGTACCCCCTCTGTATGCTTGCAGAGACCCCTACAGTAGGGAAACATGCAAAACGGTGTCCAAACCTTTGTGTTTTAGCTTTATTTATGTCTTACACAGCATCCCAACTCTTTAGCTAGCTTAATAACTTTAGCTAAAGTGAATAGTCAGTCTAATTCATTAGTGCAGCATTACTGGATCACCTCTGTTTGAAGTGATATAATGTGATATACAACTATCACCGAAACAGCAAACTTTGTAAATAAACAAACAACACTTCTCATTCTCTAAACGTTTGGCCACAGCTGTAGATTACACTATCAGTGCTTGTTCACTCTTGACAATAATAACATTTCTAAATTCTCTTTGTGCATTTACAGGTAAACAATATCTAATATTTTATCTAAATGACTGCTTTGTCTTTGAAAAGGGTGAAGAGCCTGAGGCCAGTGACAGTCCAGTTCTACTCTAAGTACATCCTTACAGTGGCTCACAGGACAAGGCCACATTCCTGTCCTGCCAGAAGAGAAGAGAAACTTCAGAGTCTTCATGCAGTTCAGTCTCAATCTCCAGTCCTCAAGGGCCAGTGTCATGCAACTTTTCCATGCCCTCGAGGACTGGAGTTTGAGACCCCTGCCGTATGGTGTTCATGCTGTTTTCTACCCCACAGTTACAGCATGTCTGACTGCCTGTTCAGCATGAGATGACTAAGGCCTTCCATTATGGTGTTTGTCATCACATGTCACAGACATCTGGATGATCATTTGGAATAAACAAAAAACTAAAAACTTGTTACTTCATCTTTTATCTTTATTATTATTATTGTTCTTATTTTACATTGTTAGGCATTGGGTTTATTTGTAGTAGTCCTTTCCAACTTCTTTCCCTCTTCCATGTTACTGTGTCAGCTTGTCAGCATCTATTTGGGTTTGGAAGTGGAACAGAAAGTAAGGAAATCCAAAGTGCCATTAAAACCAGGAGAGGTTCTTATATTTCAGAAGAAGGGATTAATTCAAAAGAAATGACCTCAATGCCATATTTTATTTAGGAACCCTAGAGAGCACTTTGCAAAATAACACATTCTTATAATTTCACCCTCAGATGAGCCAAGCTACGACTGTCAGGGAAGGTGATGTAGGTACAGAGCATATGAGAGTGGTTAAGTTAATGTCTCTTGTCTAGATGAAGGCACAAGAGGGATCAATGGCAAGGCGTAGAGATTCAGTATCTTCAGTCTTCAGTGGACACTCCATTTCTGGCACAAAACACCTGTGAAAGATGGTCGATTTAGGAGGTGACCCGACAACTTCAGCCTATCAAACATAGCAATGGAGCAGTATGTTTTTTTTAAAAAAAAAAAATCTAATTAAGCACTCAGTACCCTAAGAATTATTATGGTAGTTAAACACAGTTATAGTTGTATATCATATTATATCACTTCAAACAGAGGTGATCCAGTAATGCTGCACTAATGAATTAGACTAACTATTCACTTTAGCTAAAGTTATTAAGCTAGCTAAAGAGTTGGGATGCTGTGTAAGACATAAATAAAGCTAAAACACAAAGGTTTGGACACCGTTTTGCATGTTTCCCTACTGTAGGGGTCTCTGCAAGCATACAGAGGGGGTACTCTGAGAGGGTCCAAGATGACAACTCTGGAATTCTACTAGAAACAGTCGATCATATTTGTTTGTCAAAGCTGAATTCAGGGCAAACTACGCTAAATTAGCGTTTTTAGCTAACAGCTACAATAAGCATAAAAGTTACTGTACGGCTATCATTTGTTAACATGACGCTTGTTCTTATACATGTAATACATTTATTACCAACCTGAGAGTTTATCCGCTGGTCATTCGACATGACGGATAACTTCTGAAGTCTTAATTCAGCTCAAGATGCTGTAGATTCCCGTCAGTAACACTTTCGGTCCGCTAGTAAAACGTAGTTCTATTAATCTGCGCTTGAACCGGAACCGGATGTAAGTTCCAAAAAACTGAATTTTGGAACTGAAACTGAATGGTGAGAAGTGAAACTGAAATTATTCGAGAGCTGAATTTTTAAAGGATAAAATGCAGTTTCAAAGCAAATCAATTCATTTTCAAAATATAAAATTCAATTTCAATTTAGTGATGATCATTTTCAAACCATAAATTCAATTTCAAATTAGACTAATTCAAATTCAGTTTTCAAAAGCATTTATTCAAGTTACAATTCAGATTCAATCTGAGCAATTCAAATTTAACTTATTCAAATTCAGTTTCTGATGGCACAGATTTCTGCCCATACCCCGGCCGGATCATCTCAGGAGTTTAACTCTGGTTCATTGTCTGTGACGCTGAGTCCCGCTCTGCACCTACATGGTTTCATTTGAAGCTCGTATCTACTGTTGGCCAAGCGCAGGTTTAATTAATGCATTTGTCTGGATGTGTTAGTTTCTCGTGCTCTGTTACCGCAGACGTTTAGCCTGCTTTGACCTAAACTGCGCGGCCATAACAGTCAGGTGGAGGTTTCTGGGTGGTGCAGGTACGACCTCCATAAATGCAGATATTCAGAGGGCGTGTCTGTGGGTCAACAAAGGGTTAACCGTGAGTGTGCGGCCTCCTTTGTGTGCAGCCGTTACCGCTGAGGCTTCGTTGTTTGTTCCTGACTAACGTGACTCATGCATATAAATACATGTGACGTATGTAAGACGGCATAACGAGGATATCATGTGCACACCTGCGGGACACGTCACGAAAACATCCTAACGTTACAGGAGGAGCCTCAGCAGGTTTCTGTGACAACTGCTCCCACACCAGACACTGCTCTGTCTCCGTGTTTTCATGGTTTCGTGTTCACGTCTGTATGACTATCACAGGCTCGTGCACTCATCTCTCCTCGGCCCTCCCTCACGTACCCGGGCCGTGCTCGGTCGGCGTCGCTCCGGCTTCCCTGCAGCGCAGCACCAGCAGGAAGCGGACGGTCTCGCCCAGGTACAGGTGGCTCCTGCGGGGCAGCGTGCGGTACCGGGCCGGGTCGGACAGGTCCGTGATCGGCACCGCCGGGAAATACATGAAATACTCGCACTGCGACTCCATCATCTGCACCATGGCGACGACGGGAGGAGGCTGAGCGGCAGCAGGACCACAGTCAACACGCTCTAACAATGAAACGCGCACTTCCTGTTGCGACTTTCAAAGTAAAAGCACGGACACCTGCCGAATGGGGAAAAATGAGACCGTTAGCGCCCCATAGTGGACGTCCAGGGTACTACGACACCAAGTTTCTCGCCGTTGCCAAACTCACATGAAATTTAAAATAATAAGCACCGAGAGGAGCGTCTGGGTTTTATTTAGCTGTTATTTAAGTGCAGCTATCTGGACCTTTTACATGATTTATTGCACTTAAGTGTGGCTCTGATTAGAAACGAGATAAAGTCACATCCATGTACCGATGCAGACATGTTTCCTTTGCTTTTTGACGTTTTGAGTTCACACACACGTGTTTACTTATGTGTGCATGTGTGAGGGTGTGTGAGGGTGTGTGTGTGTGAGGGTGTGCGTGTGTGAGGGTGTGCGTGTGTGTGTGTGCGTGTGTGAGGGTGTGAGGGTGTGTGAGGGTGTGCGTGTGTGTGTGTGTGCGTGTGTGAGGGTGTGTGAGGGTGTGTGAGGGTGTGTGTGGGTGTCTCTGTATGCATGTGTGTGGGTGTGTGTGTGTGTGAGGGTGTGTGTGGGTGTGTGTGCGTGTGTGAGGGTGTGTGTGGGTGTGTGTGTGTGTGTGTGGGTGTGTGTGTGTGTGCGAGGGTGTGTGAGGGTGTGTGAGGGTGTGTGTGGGTGTGTGTGTGTGTCACTGTATGCATGTGTATGGGTGTTTGTGGGTGAGGGTGTGTGTGTGTGTGCGTATGTGAGGGTGTGTGTGGGTGTCTCTGTATGCATGTGTGTGTGTGTGTGTCACTGTATGCATGTGTATGGGTGTTTGTGGGTGAGGGTGCGTGTCTGTGTGTGTGTGTGAGGGTGTGTGTGTGTGAGGGTGTGTGTGTGTGAGGGTGTGTGTGTGTGAGGGTGTGTGCGTGTGTGAGGGTGTCTGTGTGCGTGTCTGTGTGTGTGTGAGGGTGTGTGCGTGTGTGACGGTGTGTGTGGGTGTCTGTGTGCATGTGTGAGGGTGTGTGTGCATTGAATAGTCCATTTTCTCGGTCATCCATGTGAGTGAAGTTGCAATCGCACCTTCCTTAAATCAAACAAAATTGATGTCAAACATTTTTGTTTGTGCTGATTTTGTTTTAGAGATTTCACAATAAGTTTTCTATAGCAGTGATAACAAGTAGTCCCCTGCAACAATTTTGATGTATTAATATCTGATTCAAACTTTGTGCACATACCACTGATCGACATCTCCGACCGTTATTGTTTATAAAGCCTGGAGAGAAGAAGAGGGACTCGCCTTGGAGACATGTAGATTTTGTAAAGGAATGATTAGTATTTAAGTACAGTGGTGTGAACTGGTGATTGTAGAATTGTCAGTCACGTAACGCTCCAGGGCACCGTTACCAACCTTTGTATATGAGCTCCTCCGACTAATTGCAACCTTATCTTTTGCCTCTTTCAATGGCTGCATCAAGTTTAGGTGGACTCTCTAAACTTACTCTAGGTAAGTAATCATTTTTTGTCATCTTTCCTTGCTGTCCCACTGGACTGGACATTAGTTTAGCTTTTTAGCTACATCTGGTGAAGTTGTGGTAAAATGCTGGTATTAGCCTATTCGTCGTAGCAAGCTAGCCTGAAGCCAATATTTGCTAAATTTAGGGACACCCGTGTCTCTTTAGCAGTTGGAGGCCGGTGTTTTAGGAACGGCACAAGATCTCATCAACAGGCAGTGTTGGGGAGTAACGTAATACATGCACCGGCGTTACGTATTTAAAATACAAAATTTGAGTAACTGTATCCGTTACAATTACCCGTTTAATCGGTGAAATAAATGGATTACATGGTGGTATTTTCCTGTTTCATATGTTCGGCTATGGTCTCTCTATTTTTGGTAATTCCACGCCGGTGGAAACCCAAACAAAACACACAATAAGAGGCTCTAATGCCTGTGTCTCTATCTCGCAGCCCATGTCACCTCTACTTACGGCTCGTGGGTGAAGAAATATTTTTAAAAATTATTATACAAAAATTATTTAATATGAAGGCAATAGGCAGAGTGTTACAGGCATCGCCCTAAATAATGTAGCCTGATGGGCAGTGTAGTCCGTGCTGCAGGGAGAATGGACTGCTGTACCCGTTATGTGTCTGTGAGCGAGGGAGGGAGAAAAACAAGAGCGGAAAAGTACGAGCTGTCACGGAGCAGAAACGGGAGCTGGAAGCATGTAAATATAATAATAACCACTGCAGCCAAGAAGAGAGCCTGACGAGCCCAGCTGTAAGTAAGCTATTAAGACTCGACTGTACGCTGCATTTGTGTTTTCCTCCGAAACAATAAGTTCGGTTGGAGCAGCCTTTCAACACCTCTCTCTGTCTCTCGCTAGCAAAGTTGACCCAGACAGTAAAGCCGACATATTAGCCAGAGGTCCCTTTACTACGGTTCGGAGCTGCGGACCTGTTTTATATACGCGTGGAATAGTTTTCTATACGAGATCGCTGCAAAAAGTGCAGCCTTACCTAATGTCCACCTACTGTTACTCATTTATATTAAGATTTAAACATCTAGCTGGTGTTGGTGTGGAGAGGAACCTTCAGTAATAGTAATAAATCACACAGCAATCGGACATTCATGTAGTTGTAAAGTATTCAGAATACGTTACTTCTATAATCTGTACTGGAATACATTCTAAAATTAACCTTCCCAACACTGTCAACAGGTTAGCGCCTCATACCACAGTGCAGCAAAGCAGTCTCATGAGCGCTGGGAAGGACAAGCCCAGAGCCCAAAACAGACAGTGCAGGAGATGACAAGGTTAGCAATTGTATGGTGAAAATTATATTTTTAGTTATCTTGATTGGCAAAAGAAAAGTAAATACAAAATCTGCTTCTCACATATAGGGCATTTCCAAGATTTTTTTCAAAACTTCTTCCCTTTATTTCATTACAGCTGTGCTGTGCCAGATGTTCTGTTGACCCACAGTGAGAGGCATCATTTCACAAACACCAGGAAGACTGAAACTCATCACCGGGATCAAGCAGGGCTCGTGATCTTCACCAGCAGCTCCCTCACAAGAAGGATAAACCCAGCATTTCATGAACACTGATGGAGACCTTTGCTTTGTGTAATGTTAGAAGTACTCAGATAATCCTCAGAGGGTCTGGACTTTTACATAATATCATAGCTTTAAGTCCTGTAGAAAGTTAAATATATGTTGTGCTCTCTGGTTACTCTGGTATGAATGACTCTGAATTACTTTATGATAAATAACACTATTGTCAACAAACAGTGAAAGAATTCCAGATCACAAGTTTTTAGTTCAAATACAAGTAACAACCTTTGACTTTAATCAGGTTTTATTTAATTGTGTCAGAGAAAACATCATGTGCTCTTCATGTAGCTGAGTACATTCAGTGTTTAAAACAGAAGCTGTGCAGGTCTGAGATCAGCAGTTTTCTGCAACACCAAACTGAGGTCCTGTTAATGCTGATGTAGTGACACAGTTACATGGGTGATTAATCCTTTTGACTTTTTGTCTTTAAATTTATCAATAAAACAGCTGCAGCTTTCACTGACAGCACATGTGGTACTTTAACCTTTGTACTGTTTCCTTCAGTTAATTTTGGAGTTACTACAAAGATTGAAGATATAGGATGATCTGTCTGCTGTCACTGGGTGGTGCTGAGGTCTGAATCTGAGGGCAGCTCCTGTAATCACAAAGAGAACAGAACCATCACAAACTGAAATATAAGTTTATCTCTCAAATCTGAAATAGAGCTGATCCTTCTCCGTCCTCACACACTCGGGATCTGAAGTTCTACTCTTACATTTTTTCAGCCCTACAGTTCTGCTGACAACTGACATATGAGCTGTTTATTTATTTATTTTTTTAAAAGGTCTTATATACTAACATATTTTCCAATATCAGGTTTACCTTTGAGTTGTTGATGCTTTATAAATGGTCATCTGCAAAGATGAGATGATGGAGCAGGTTTCAGTCCTGGTTCAGTCTGCTGGTCACATCCTGGTCACAACATACAGCGGTGTTATCAGCAGTGGTATTGAACAAGAAATATTAATGCTTCATATTATTTGTCTTAAAGGATGCAAGCTGTACAGAGTACTGCACATGTGACTTTGTGAACATAACTCATTAACAATAATTTGGACAGTTTTTAACCTGAATATTTGCAACAAACTCAGTAAAAAAAAATAGAGAGAGTCAGTGCTAAAAAAATTTCATCCATCCATCCATCTTCTTCCGCTTTATCCGGGGCCGGGTCGCGAGGGCAGCAGCCTAAGCAGAGAAGCCCAGACCTCCCTCTCCCCAGCCACCTCCTCCAGCTTATCCGGGGGAACACCAAGGCGTTCCCAGGCCAGCCGAGAGATATATACATGTTCAGAAACAGCTCCGATGATGAGGTCAACGTGTTTACGGAAGCGGTTGTGGGATTCATCGGGAAACTAGCGGATGATACCGTGGAGACAAAGACTATCACAACGTTTCCCAACCAGAAGCCGTGGGTGGATAAAACCATCCGCGACGCTCTGAGATCCCGCACCGCTGCCTACAACACGGGACTCACGACGGGGGACATGGACCCGTACAAAGCCGCGTCATATGACGTGCGGAAGGCGGTGAAAGAGGCGAAGCAGCGCTACGGGAGGAAACTAGAGTCACAACTCCAACAGAGTGACTCTAGGAGCCTGTGGCGGGGACTAAGGACAATAACGGATTATAAAGCACCAACAACCGGTATGACGAACGCGGCCGTGACTCTGGCAGACGAGCTGAACACTTTCTATGCTCGCTTCGAGGCTGCAGCTAAGGACTCCAACGATGCTAGTGCTAGCGGTGCTAACGGCTGCAGACAGGAAGATACTGCCAGCACCGGAAACGTGCTTGTCATCTCCAAGCATGACGTGAGGAGAGCCTTCAAGAGAGTGAACACCAGGAAAGCAGCAGGACCAGACGGCATCCCAGGTCGTATCCTCAGAGACTGCGCAGCTAGCTCCTGTGTTCACTGAGATATTCAACATCTCTTTATCTCAGTCGGTGATCCCCACATGCTTCAAAGAGTCCATCATTGTTCCTGTCCCGAAGAAACCCCACCCTGCTTCTCTCAATGACTATCGCCCTGTAGCCCTCACCTCAGTAGTGATGAAGTGCTTTGAACGCTGGTCAGAGACTTCATCATTTCTTCACTACCAGACACACTGGACCCGCTACAGTTCGCTTACCGTCCAAATCGTTCCACAGACGATGCCATCTCTCATCTCCTCCACACATCACTCACTCACTTGGACACTAGAAGGGGGAATTATGTTAAAATGCTCTTCATCGACTACAGCTCTGCATTTAATACCATAATTCCCTCCACACTCACCACCAAGCTGGAGCATCTGGGACTCAGCTCATCTATGTGTCAGTGGATCTCCAACTTCCTAACTGGCAGACCACAGGCAGTAAGGATGGGCGGACATGTCTCAGCCTCCACCACTCTCAGCACTGGAGCCCCCCAGGGGTGTGTTCTGAGCCCCCTGCTGTACTCTTTGTACACATATGACTGTGTGGCCACTACCAGCTCCACCACCATCATCAAGTTTGCTGATGACACCGTCGTGGTGGGCCTGATCTCTGATAACAACGAGACGGCCTACCTGAAGGAGATTAGGAATCTGGAGAACTGGTGCCAGAGGAACAACCTCCTTCTAAACGTCAGTAAGACAAAGGAGCTGATAGTGGACTTCAGCACTAAGCAGGAGAGGAACTACCAGACCCTCGTCATCAACGAGTGCCCAGTGGAGAGAGTGGACAGCTTCAAATACCTCGGAGTTCACATCACGCAGGACCTGTCATGGTCCTGTCACATCAACACCGTGGTGAAAAAGGCCCGTCAGCGTCTCTACCACCTCAGACGCTTGAGAGACTTCCAACTGCCCTCCAAGGTGCTCAGGAACTTTTACTCGTGCACCATAGAGAGCATCCTGACGGGAAACATCTTAACCTGGTTCGGGAACAGCACCATGCAGGACAGGCGAGCTCTACAGAGGGTTGTGCGTTCAGCTGAGCGCACCGTCCGCTCCGAGCTCCCTGACCTGCACTCAGTCTACAGCAGGCGGTGCTGGACCAAGGCCAGGAAGATCGTGAAGGACCTCAGCCATCCCAACAACGGACTGTTCTCTCTGCTGAGGTCAGGAAAGCGATTCCGCTCCCTGAAGACCAACACAGAGAGACTGAGGAGGAGCTTCTTCCCGCAGGCGATACGGTCTCTCAATCACACCACCACACAGTACTGACCCACACATATAGTTCTTACACACACACTGGACATTCTGGACATTTGTTTTCACTTCATCACTTAAATCACTTTAAGCATATTTGCACTGCACAAGACACTTACACATGTGGCTTGCACAACACTGGTCACTATATTCTTCATTTCCAGTTAATACTTGTACAGCTGCTGTTATTGTGTATATATATATTTATATTTCTCATACATTCTTATATATTTCTATACTGTGTATTGTGTATTTTGTTGTACAGTTATTTTATTTTCAACTTTAATTTATATATTTTATCTTATTCTTTCCCAGTTAAATTTACCCTTCATTCTAATTTGTGTTGTACAGTTATTTCATTTTTAACTTTAATTTTTATATTTTATTTTATTTTATTCCTTCCTAGTTAAATTTACCCTTTTTAATTTTCATATTTATTTCCTATCTTATTCATAGCCTTTTCTTTTTTCTTCAGGTCACGAGCAGTTGTGTAAGCATTTCACTGCATATCGTACTGTGCATGACTGTGTATGTGACAAATAAAATTTGAATTTGATTTGAATTTTAACCTCTCCAGCATGTCCTGGGTCTGCCCCGGGGCCTCCTCCCGCTGGGACATGCCTGGAACACCTCACCAAGGAGGCGCCCAGGAGGCATCCTTGTCAGATGCCCGAACCACCTCAGCTGGCTCCTTTCGATGTGGAGCAGCAGCGGCTCTACTCTGAGCCCCTCCCGGATGGCTGAACTTCTCACCCTATCTCTAAGGGAGAGGTCAGCCACCCTTCGGAGGAAGCTCATTTCCGCCGCTTGTATCCGCGATCTCGTTCTTTCGGTCACTACCCACAGCTCGTGGCCATAGGTGAGGGTAGGGACGTAGATTGACCGGTAAATTGAGAGCTTCTCTTTTACACTCAGCTCTCTCTTCACCATGATGGACCGGCGTCCGCATCACTGCGGCCGCCGCACCAATCCGTCTGTCGATCTCCGGCTCCCTTCTCCCATCACTCGCGAACAAGACCCTGAGATACTTGAACTCCTCCACTTGGGGCAGGAACTCATCCCCGACCCGGAGTGGGCACTCCACCCTTTTCCGGCTGAGAACCATGGCCTCGGATTTGGAGGTGCTGATCCTCATTCCCGCTGCTTCACACTCGGCTGCGAACCGTTCCAGTGCGAGCTGGAGGCCTTCACCCGATGAAGCCAACAGAACCACATCATCCGCGAAAAGCAGAGACGAGATTCTGAGGCCACCAAAGCGAAAGCCCTCCGCCACTTGGCTGCGTCTAGAAATCCTGTCCATAAAAATTATGAACAGAACCGGAGACAAAGGGCAGCCCTGGCGGAGCCCATCACCCACCGGGAACAAGTCCGACTTATTGCCGGCAATGCGAACCAAGCTCTTGCAACGGTTGTACAGGAATTGAATGGCCCGTAGCAATGGGCCAGACACCCCATACTCCCGCAACACCTCCCACAGGACACCCCGAGGGACACGGTCGAATGCCTTCTCCAAGTCCACAAAACACATGTAGACTGGTTGGGCAAACTCCCATGCACCCTCAAGTATCCTCGAGAGGATAAAGAGCTGGTCCAGTGTTCCGCGACCAGGACGAAAACCGCATTGTTCCTCCTGTATCCGAGGTTCGACTAGCGGACGAACTCTCCTCTCCAGCACCCTGGCATAGACTTTCCCAGGGAGGCTGAGGAGTGTGATCCCCCTGTAGTTGGAACACACCCTCCGGTCCCCCTTCTTAAAGGTGGGGACCACCACCCCGGTCTGCCAGTCCAGGGGTACTGCCCCTGATCTCCATGCAACATTGCAGAGGCGTGTCAACCAGGACAGCCCTACAACGTCCAGAGCCTTCAGGAACTCGGGGCGGACCTCATCAACACCAGGGGCTCTGCCACCAAGGAGTTGTTTAACTGCCTCAGTGACCTCGCCCCCAGAAATTGGCGGGTCATTCCCCTCATCCCCAGACTCTGCTTCCTCCTCGGAAGACGTGTCAGTGGGATTAAGGAGGTCCTCGAAGTGTTCCTTCCACTGCCCGACAATTTTCTCAGTCGAAGTCAGCAGCGCTCCGCCAGCACTATACGCACTATACCCTGACCAAACGCTGCAGCAGCTGGACCCACCACAACAACCTGAAAATATCAGCGGTGCTGCAGGAAAGGGATCTCACACAGCGGAGACTGAGGGCGCTACACCCAAGGCCCGTTTCATTACACGGTTGAAATTCCCAGACAGCTTCAGCTGACAGAGCTGTGATGAGACGTCCATTAAGCCCAATGAAGAGTGAGGCCGAGAAACAGAATGCTGACCTTGATAACTCTGTATTAACACTGTGCAGGGCAGTGATGGACCAACACAGATGATCGCGCAGCAGAGAAAAGGGCATGGCAGAGACAGAAGGAGCAACTGAGGCACCTCAGAACGGACAACACACAGAAGAAGATGCAGGTTTCACCTGCGGCGAGCATGGACACTGGAGAAAGGACTACCCAATTAGTGTCAGAACCATGATGGACAGCACTGTGAGCAGCAGGAGCAATGGTCGCAAACAGACTGAAAAGGAGGAGCGCAGGACCCCAGGGCACGCTTCAGGCCGTGGTTTACCCAAGACACCAGAACAGGAAAGTGATGAACACACACACACACACACACACACACACACACACACTGACTCAGCATGAAGTGATACACACACATGAACACATGTGCACTTGTTGATTGAGTGAGAAATGACACACACACCTAAACTGGTATGCTGATTCTCTGAGAAGTGATCCACACACAAAATACACATGCACAAGCTCGTGTAGTGAAGAGTGATGCAGACACACACATGCTGATGCAATGAAGAATGCTTTGCTAACAATTGCTTAGGCTGATACGCAAAGTGCTGCATACACACACACACACACACACACACACACACACACACACACACACACACACACACACAGACTCTGTTACAAGAAGCCTTTGATTACACAGAATGCATTTTATGTCATCCAGAGGGCACTTATGTACATTTAAGAAACAAGGTCTGTAATTAGTACCATTGATGTTAAGTTAGACTCTTTTTCTCCAATTGATCTTTCTGAGTTAACTTCAATAATTACTTCCCATTCTACTTTTAAATACTCTAGGAACAACAAGTAGGCCTGCAGAGCGAGAGCGAAGTGCTCTAATAGGGTGATATGGTACTACAAGGTCATTAAGATAAGATGGGGCCTGATTATTTAAGAGCTTGTATGTGAGGAGCAGGATTTTGAATTCTGGATTTAACAGGAAGCCAAAACAGGAGAAATCTGCTCTCTCTTTCTAGTCCCTGTCAGGACTCTTGCTGCAGCATTTTGCATTAACTGAAGGCTTTTCAGGGAGTTTTTAGGACTTCCTGATAGTAATAATAATACATTTAGTGTCCTTATTTTCCTCTGACTTATGGGTCCTTTCACTAGTGAGCCAATGTTCTGTGCTGGCAGAAGGTGGGACTAAACATGTTCTAAATAATACTACTAAATATTAAATCCAGCTTCACAGAGAGTGTTACAACTGAGACAGTTTTTGAGAGTTACAAAATTGACCAATTTATAATTCTTTCCTTTAGTCCAAAATATTATCCTTTTAAGAATAAATTAAAATGCCTGATGGTCATGCTTTAATTTATCTATTTAGTACATACAATGACACAAGTTGTCATTATTATCATAAATTTTGGATACCACAGGTTCCAAAAGGTATTTTATGCAGTGTTGTTAAATTATGTTAGGTTAGTGGTTTAGGTTTCATTCTAAAGTTTTGTAAACACCAGCATTAACAAAGGAAATGAACAATTATTTGAAGTAAGAGCTGTGAGTAAATCTTTGATTCCTACTAAACTTTCCAAATAATTATGTTTTTTTCTCTTGTAAACTTTGTTTTTAGTTTGATGAAATACTCAGAGGTATAACAGTCCCTTGATTATTTATTTCAGCACATTAATTATTCAAATGATAAATATTGAATTATCCTGTTGGCATCATTAATCTTAATGGAGTGTCATGTGTATCCCTGTAGGGACAGAATTTAACAAGCACAAACAAGTTTAATATGATTGGAGAAAACTTTAATCTCCACTGCCTTTCCTAAAAACTTCCTTAACTTGCATCTTAAAGGTTGAAACTTGTTAACAATAATAAATAAATTAGCAATGAAGCAGTGTAAATATATGCTATGCCTTCTAATAATACTGCCTAAGGGAGTAATAATAATAAAAAAAATAATAATAATAAACTTTATTTATAAAGCACACTTAAAAACCAAGGTGCTTAACAGGTAACATAGAGAATAAAAGGAAGATAACAGAAATAGGACCAAAGCAAGTACTAGGTATGCAAGCAGATAGCTGTCACTGACACATAGGAAAGCAACAGATGCAGAACAAACAAGGAATTAAATGAGCATAAAAGTGCATAATATAAAATCATAAAAGAAATATTAACTAGAGGGAAAGGCAAGATTGAATAAGTGGGTTTTTAGTCGTGATTTAAACAGTGCTACAGAATGAGATGCGCGGATATCAAGAGGAAGGGTATTCCACAGTATGGGGGCAGCCAGAGCAAACGCACGGTCACCTCAGGACTTCAGCTGAGATCTAGGCTGCGTCAGAAGTAGTTGAGTGGCAGATCTGAGTGTTCTAGCAGGAGTATGTGGCTTGAGAAGTTCACTAAGATAACTTGGCGCTAATTTATTAATAGTTTTGAATGTAAGGAGTAATATTTTAAATTGAATACGGTACTTTATGGGCAGCCAGTGCAAGCTAGCTAGAACAGGAGTAATAGGGCAAAATTTCCTGGTACCCGTCAAGATGCGGGCTGCCACATTTTGGACTGTTTGCAGTGTAAGAAGAAGAGAAGAGGGAAGATTGTCGTGCAAGGAGTTACAATAATCCAGCCTGGAGGTCACAAAAGCGTGAATAAGCTTCTCCAGGTCCTCATGCAGAACATAATGCCTAAGGCGCAGTTGGTGGAAGCTAGATCTCACTACAGCAGACACTTGCTTATCGAGTTTGAGCGAGCTATCCAGCAGTACACCCAAGTTACTGACATAGTCACAGGAAGAGCTAGCAAAGGAACCCAGGGCAGCATACTGTTGAACACCACAATCTCAGTCTTATCAGGAAAAAACATCTGGCAGAGCCTGACTCAGGGAGGGGCAGTCATCTGCCGAGACTGGTTCATAGTCAGATAAAGTTGGGTGTTATTTGAATAGCAGTGAAACTGTATAAGACATAAAAGATACCTCTTTACTGTCATTGCTCAGTCATACCTAGTACAATAGTACAATGAAATTGGAAACTGTCCCACATCGGCACTACACACTACACAATGGTTGTAGCACAGGTGAGCCTGTCCAGCATCCTTCCACATCTGCTGAAGTCTCAGGAGAGCCCATCCAGTATCCTACTTTGGCAGCCGGGTGTTCAGCCAAGCCTGCCCATTCTCCTTCAGCCTCCACGCCGCCTGCCATTGCCTCCACGCTACCACCTGCTATAGTTACCAAGCCAGTGGGTCCAACTCCACCTGAGCCCAAGTGGCACCAAGGACTGGAGCCAGCTGTGAACCCTTGGCAGCCCCAGCAAGAGCAACCAGAGCCTGTTGCGAGCGCTGCACAGCCTCAGCTAGCTACGTCTCATCAACAGGTCAGTGCGCCATCTGGCCCACCCATGTCTCAACCAGAGGTTGTTGTACTGTGTGGCCCAGGAACACTTAGTCCTGCCACGCCTGAGCCAGAGGTCTGCACGCTGTCTGGACCTGCTCTGCCCAAGCCGGAGGGCCTACACACCATCAGGGCCTGTACGTCCACGTCCTGCCAATCCATGTTCTGCACTACCTGCACGTACACATGCTGCCAAGCCACCGTCTGCATGTCCACATTCTGCCAAGCATGACATGCACTACCTGCATGTCATGCACCTACCAAGCCATGATTGAAGGAAAGTTTTAATTACTTTCCGGCAGGATCCCCTTCAGTTTGTTTACCAGCCCTGCCTTGGAGCTGAGGATGCCATCATCGGCGAGCACTGTGAGGGTCATGTTTTTTAACTTTTCAAGTGCATTCAACATCATCTGGCCGACCCTCCTGGGTGATAACAGCGATGCAGGTCGATGCTTCTTTGGTGTCCTGGATTGGATGACAGGAAGACCATAATATGTGTGTCTTCCACATTGTGTGTCTGACAAGGTACTCAGCACCACAGGGGCACCACAAGCGACTGTCCTCTCCCCCTTCCTCTTCACCCTCTACACCACAGACTTCAGCCACTGCACAGAGACCTCCATCTTCAGAAGTTTTCTGATGACTCTGTGATGGTTGGATGCATCAGCAGGGATGATGAGACAGAGTACCGGGCTGTGGTCGACTCCTTTGTCACGTGGTGTGAGCAGAATTAGCTGCAGCTCAACGTGGCAAAGACCAAGGAATTGATTGTGGACTTTAGGAAGCCAAGGAAATCAATCCAGGGGGTCAACGTTGACATTGTGGATGACTGTACATACACTTTGCAGTTATTTATTTGTAAAAAATGTTTGGAATCATGTCTGATTTTCGTTCCACTTCTCACGTGTGCACCACTTTGTGTTGGTCTTTCACGTGGAATTCCAATAAAATTGATTCATGTTTGTGGCTGTAATGTGACAAAATGTGGGAAAGTTCAAGGGGGCCGAATACTTTTGCAAGCCACTGTACCTCAGAGTACACATAGATAATAAACTGGGTTAAAAACACCACTGCACATTTCAGGAAGGGCCAGAGTCGTCTCTATTTTCTGAGGCAGCTGAGGTCCTTCAACATCTGACGGACAATGCTCAGGATTTTCTATGAGTATGTTGTGGTCAGTGCTATTCTCTATGCTGTTGCATGCTGGGGCAGCAGGTTGAGGATTGCCAACAGACTCAATAAACTGATCTGCAAGGCCAGTAATGTTGTGGGGATGGAGCTGGTCTCTCTTAAGGCGATGTCGGAGAGGCGAATGTTGTCCAAGATAAAGACAATGTTGGATAATTCCTCCAACCCACGCCATGACACGCTGGCTAGTCACAGGAGCACGTTCAGTGAGAGATTGAGATTACCAAGAAGCACCACCGAATGACACAGGAAATCATTCCTACCTGTGGCCATCTCTCTGTACAACTCCTCCATCTAACACACTGTAAACATTGCAATAATTACACCCTTTTGCACGCACTCTTTTCTACTTTGTAATATTCCTGTCAACATTCTTGATATTTATTTATAATCACCTATATTAATCCTTGATATTTATTATTGAGCGATTTGTATATATTAGTGCTATTTCTTAAATTTCTTAAATCTAGAACATATTATGATTTAGAAAGTATGCTGATTCTGATTGATTGCACTGTAAATACAACACGTTCTCACTCCTGAGACGTAATATTTTACGCTAGGTGACAAATCGTCAACATGTTACGCTTCCAGGCACCCAACATGTTCCTAAATGATGAGATCGGAAAAATGAGGAAACATGAGAACCGTTTGGAATCAATCCACACATGTTCGTTCATTTTCCTTAAATTGCTTTGGAAAACACTATATAATGTAATATAATAAGGTCAGGGATAAGGTTATGGTTAGGGCTGGAATACATGGCTTGAACGTGTTTACTGCGGCACCGCCATTTTACTGTATTTCACACATAACCCAGCGCCTACCATAAAAATGCTGAAGGTCACCTTTTGCGTTCCTCGTTAATGCCGCAGGACATGACAAATCGTAAGGGTGTTATACCTCAGGAGTGAGAACGGACTGTCTCCAGGTGGAAAACAGGAGAAGTGATACACCTCCTGTTGTGTAGACCTGCAGGGTTCAGGCCTGTGATGTCCTCCTCTGTCTTATAGTGAACAGTGAAATAATTTCTGAGCCTTCTTATCTGATGCAGAACACGCAATTGTTCTGTAAATAGTCTGAAATGGTTGTATAAAAAACCTCTGAGGCCTTTGCTGCATTTTTAGGTGAACAGTTTATAAACTGGTGCATTTTTTTAACTTAAAAATTCCATTTACGTTTCAAGTTATGTTTGTGATTTTTACAGTAAAAAATGGAACTTTTTTCTACTCTGATTTTATGTTTTTTGTCTGAATTTAGATCAATTGTGCTAATATGGTGAGGTTGTGAAGAAGAGAATGATACCAAACAAGGCAAGGTAAATAGTTTTTAAATGTGAGCTATATAGGTAAAATCAAAAGTAGTCAAAAATGGCCAATTACACCTTGAACCCCAGAGGGGAACATAAAAGTTGTATATTAATTTTCACACATCTGAAAATTAAATGCTGTACAAACATCAAACAGAAAACTCACTGGATGCTTGCTGATTAACCTGGTTGTGTTAGATGGTAGTAAACAAAATTTACTGTCCTGTTATATTTTAGGGAGCAAGATGAATGAATACCTTTTCACTGGTGCAAAAAACCTCAGCCACTGTTGCTTATAGTATGCAGTTTGTAATCTGATAGGCATGAGGGAGAGTGCTTTTCTTTCTTGTAGTTCTAAGTTAATACATTTTGCTGTGGATGCTGTTCAGGGATTAACACGATTGCCATGTTCTATGATTTTCTGTCTGTTAGGGCATGCGGGGAAAAGTGACCTCTTTGCAGAGTGAAAAAGAAAATTATCCAGGGTCAGACGAGGGAGTGAGTGGGAAGCCCACTGCTGCTACATGGCCCTTGTTTCCAGCTCATGGATGAGGGTTAGGACAGAGGCCCTTCACCAGGCCTCCACTCCTAATTGCCTCCAAGAAGGATGGCAAGACCCACACCCCATGCTTCACTTTAGTTTACTTTGCATTCAAGACTTTAAATGTATTTTACCCATTGTCCAATATATAGTTTCTTTATTTAATTCGTTTATTTTTTCCATCACACCATACAATGTTTATCTGGAGTATACACATATCAACACTGCAAGATCAAATTTCTGTTTTGTTGTATTAATACATCTTGCTTTGTTTGAGTTACCTGGGGTTTCTCCCTCCTGGTTGGCAAAAGGTGTGACTAAGGGCTGAGGGATCTGAAGTACTGCTGACAGCCTCATTGGGCTGAACCACATGCTTTATTGCCTGGGGGGTGTTTGGAGTTTATTTAATTGTTGTGTGTTAGTTGGTTATATGGCAGCCTTTTAGTGTTCCACTTGTGTGTCATATGACTTAGCTAAACCAGTATTTAGGTTCCCTGATGTGTCGGTTCAGTGGGTGAATTTGTCTTAAGTTTGTTTAAGGTTTTGTTATTTTTTATTTTGAGTTTAGTTCATCGAGTTGACCTCTTTTATTGGTTTGCCTGTGTAGGTTTTGGATTTGTTAATTATTTTTTATATTTTGGGGTAAATAAAATTAAATTAAACACCTGTGTCCTCTATGCTTTACTGTTGGTCCCTGACAAGGATGCGCAGGGCCCAGTTCAGCAATGGGCAACCAGGAGCAGGCTCAGGAAGAGCAGGAGGATGAGGATCAGCTAGAGCCAAGAAGCCAGAAGAGAAAGAAAGAAAGGGAAGATGAATTGTTAGATTTGATTAGAGAGGATATCAGACTGCAGAGGAAAATACAGGAAAGAAGAGCAGAGGAAGTAAGAGAGAGAATGGACTGATAGCTCTACTTTTGAAAGCTCTAGCAACCAACTGAATTTATTAAAATTCTATTTTAGTTACGTAGCGCCAAAGTACTGCAACAATTACCTAAAGATGATTTATAAGGTCAATCACGGTTAAGAGCTTGCAATAACACAGAGAAATCCCCAACAATCAAACAACTCTCTATGAGCAAGAGCTTTGGCGACAGTGAAAAAGAAAAGCTCCCTTTTAACAGGAAGAAATCTGCAGCAGAACCAGGCTCAGGGAGGGGCGGCAATCTGCCGCAAATGGTCAAAACACAGCCATATGGCAAAAAAATATGTAATAGTCAACAAAAAAGTTTGTCACGAGTATGGGAGGACTCGGGCACAGGCAGAAATTCATAGTTCAATTTAACAGTTTATTTACACTTCACCAAGTGCAATCAATGTACAAGTGGGGGAAGAATCCATGGGACCAGGGGTCCAAGGATGGTTTGAGAAAGGGAAGATCTCCTCACACACTCGTACTCCAACACGCTACTCCAAACACCTGCTCCAAATGGGAAGTAAGGCAGCAGGTCTGGGGAAAACTGTTCACAGAAACAGTCTGTCACAAAGGGGAAACTCACTCACGGAAAAACGTTCACGAGAACCAGAAATTAACACTAATGTGTCTCACTCAATCATCCAGCGAAGACAGGAAAAAAAAAAAAAAAAAAAAAAAAAAAGATCTTTAATATTACTGGACTATAAAATATTTTGGGTGCAATGTATTTTTGCATACAACACAATAGCTTTAGTGTTTTGTTTTGTTTTTTTTAAACTTGAGTATGAACTTATAGAAAATGCAGCAAGATATTTAAAAAAATGTTTTATTCATTATAAAATACACTAAATCTGATTCATATCAGTATCTGCAGATATCGACATTTATGATATCGGTATCGGACATAAAAAAGTGGTATCGTTCCATCTCTACTGACAGGTTCATGCTCAACTGAAAGGTTTTCTGGTTGCAAAATTGTGAGCCAATTTCTCACTATGTCCTTTAAAAACTTTTATTGGCATTATAATAATTCTAGAATATCTTGATGTTAATGCAGGAAAAACAGTGAGAAAATAAACTACTTCTTTTTAAGTGTCAGGAATATATGTCAACGTTTATTGATTGAATCTTTATTTTGAAAATGCTGAAAAGTATAACAAGATAGAAAACAAAAGGAAAATGAGCAACCACAACTACAAATAACTTTCATGTTCAAAAAGGAGCAGGAAGAAGCATGAGCTTAGTTAATCCCACCCCCTTTTCCACTATCGAGTAATCAATTTTTTTAAAATGTATTTATTATATTTATATCTATCCATATAGATATATATACACACACACACACACACACACACACACACACATTTTCAATAACCCCAGTGACACCTCAAAGGACAACAACCTACAGATATATATACCCACACCAACATACCCGTGCACCCGCACACACATGAAAGTATTGGACAAGAACACCTGATCAAATCTCCACCTCCTCCCTGTACGCTGTAAAATCCACATCCTTAAACCGCTGTTTAAACTGCGCCGTGCTCGGACTTTGCTTCATATCTTTACTTAGTCTGTTTCACAGCTTCACTCCACACACAGAGATGCAAAAATATTTTAAAGTTGTACGGATACAAGGATTTTAAGGTTCTTAATCATCAAATATCAAAAAATGTTTATATTACTGTTGTTCAAAATGTTTAAAATTGGTATGAATCATGTAAATAACCATGTTGTTAGCCAAACCCTCTGAATACTCAAACAGAAATTTTGCCATGAAAATCACAATACAGGTGCCTTGTTTTTTGGGAGGCGGGGAACTACATGGCGATATTTCCTCATAATATTTGTCTTGAGGAAAATTGTATAATTAATATACATCAACGGAAAAAATAACAGCAAACTGGAAAATGTGACAAAACAACAAATATTTATTAATAACAGCCTAAATATTGGACCTGTGATGATAATTTTTCTATTTATGATGCCCTAATTCACAGTGTAATATGCAATAATAATCCATTCGAATAAAGCTCTTTCCTGAATGTCTCCCTAAACCTCATGTAAAGTCTCTCCTTCCACAACTCATTTCCATAATAACATGTGCAAATAGAGAACTTAAATTACTCCAGTGTGTACACAGTTTTAGAAACAGGAGATGGAGGAGCCAGGATTTCATCAAAAAGTAAACCCTCAAATGTGGGAAATAATAGTACAGGGCTATAGCTATGTAAGCTTGGTCTCAAAATAATACATGTTGGACACCAGTTTACAGTGCCTTGAAAAACTCTCAAATATGCAGCTCAACAAAGGCCTCCATCAAAACTAAACATGTCATCCCTTGTCTTCTACCACTGGGCATTTCAATTGACAGCATAGATGATATATGAGGACAGGTCTGATAGTCTGATCCCTTAGTCCATAAATGAGAGAAGTCAGACACCTGGGTAAGATGACAAAGAGAAGATAAAAAACATTCTGAATGCGAACAAATACTATCCTTGTAACAGTCACTGAAAGAGGCACAAGCAATGGGTAGTAAATAGTTGAGGAGAGGCTGAGGAACAGCTGCATCAGATTCAAGAGCAGTGTGTTACGAGCTTTAAAGGCTAAGGCTTTGTCTGTGGAGGCTGACCTGGCTGCTACAATCACACCAATGTAAGAGAAAATGACTGCCACACCAGCAGCCACAACCACAATACAAGTGAAAGCTTTGTCAAAATGATCAGACTTTGTCCCGAGCAGAATAGCTATCTCAGAACAAAGGTATTTCACCTCAACTTTACCCAACTTTTCAAATAGTGATAAAAACAATAGAGTACGAATAATAATGTTTAAAAAACTGATGGCCCAAATCACAGTGATAGCTGCCCCTGTGTTTCTGATGGTGATGATGGTTGCATGTCTCAGTGGGTAGCACACAGCAACATATCTCTCAAGAGGCATCACAACCAGCGTGAGAGGAGATATCACAGATGTGAGATGAGTAAAGTTGACAAGAAAAGTACATACAGGATATGACACTGTAATTCTAAGAACTGCAAGAAGAAAATTAATCTGACTCTGTGCCAGCTGCACAGTGTCCGCAAAAAGGAGGTTATACAGAAGAATATAACGGCAGGTCTCACGAAACACAGGTTTACTCCTCAGAGTGAACAACATGATGCCATTGATAAAGAGAAACACACAGGTCGGAAGTGTAGTTAGAGTAGAAATCATGACTCGTTCTGCTAATGCCTGATACCCAACAGTGATGTTATTGAAAGTCTGAGATATACTTGACATTGAAGAAAATTAGGCAAATATTACAGAGTAAAAAAAAAGCACAATACCAAACATTTACAAGAAAAAAACTAAACAGCACACAAGTACAGTTAACCTGTGAAGAGTTAGCAGCAGAGGTTCAGTTCTTGTTCTCGTGTGGGCAGAGCTGTTCTGCAGGGTTTTCTTAAACTCACAAACAATTTATGTTTTTCGTAGTCACGAACATGTTTACCAGATCATTAACTGGTGATGTAATCCTTCTTTCCCTCTTGTAGGTTGAGGTAATAATATATGTGTTGTACTGTTTTCCATTACTGTTACTCTCGTTATGAAGCACTTCATGCCCATTAGTTTGAATGCTGTGTAAAATGTAAATAAAAACAGAATGCCATGATTTCCAAACATGTGCATGTGTCAACCAGCGTGCAGCCTGTTACAGTTGCTCCTGCTTTTTCTCTTTAGCTTTGCTTTTTTTCTTATTTATTCTTTTTTTCTTTACCTGGACTTTGGTCTGTTTTAATAACTTTCCTTCAGCCATGCGGGTTGAGAGAGTTGTTGTTCTCATGGACGTCAAGGAACAATACAGCTCCTTCTCCCTCCTCCCACTATGTAGGTCAGATCACAACCTGATTCACCTCACACCCCCCGATATGTGCTGATTGTGAGAAGAAGCATTAGGGCTACAAGGCCCTGACTGCCAGACACTCTGTGAGCCTCACAGTGAGGACATCAATGGGCTTACTGAGTGTACACTGACTACATAACTTTCTGCACTGACTCCATTGTTCCAGCTCAGACTGTCCATTGTTACCTAAATAACAAGCTGTGGGTGACAGTACACGAGTTACTAATACTGGACATTGGCAACTCGCACAATCTTCCGGACTTTACCCTTCCACCAGAGCTTCAAGTCGTTGTTCGCCCCAGTAGACACCGCCACCACCACCCCCAAAAAGGCCCCAAAGCACCGAGCCCTAGTTAGTCAGCCAACCCCAGGTGCACTTGGTGATGGCAACCTAAGCGAGGCAAAAGCTCAGGCTAGCCAACCACTGCTACCCAGCCTCCTACTGGGCAATGTGAGGTCCCTGGAACACAAACTGGACGAACTATGAGCCAGCATCACAACACAGTGGGAAATTAGAGGATGCTGCGCTCTTATTTTCACCCAGACCTGGCTCTCAGACAAAGTCCCAGAGTGCACCATTCAGCTCCAGACTCATTCCGTACACCGAGGAGACCGAACTGCTGCCTCTGGTAAGGCTATTGGGAGAGGTGTGTGTGCGTACATTAACAAGTCGTAGTGTGGAGAAGTGCAGACTGTCCAGAAGCAATGTTCGCTAGACAATGCTGCCCTTACTATTTGCAGCGGGAGTTCTCAGTTGTGTTTTTGACCATTGTTTACATCCAGCTGTGTGCTGACTCTGCGGCAGCGCTCAGCAAACTTCATGATATCATCACTGCATTCGAGACAACTCATTGAGATGCTGTTTTTATCGTCGCAGGTGACTTTAATACGTGCAACTTATGGACTCATACATCAGGGTACTTTTTGTTGATTACAGCTCTGCCTTCAATACTGTCATCCCACACAAACTCACTCACAAGCTGGCAACACTCGGCCTGCACCGCACCCTATGTGACTGGCTACAAGACTGCCTTTTTGACTGGCAGGCCACAGTCCGTCAGGTTCGGTAACAGGACTTCAACCAGCATTATTACTAACACTGGTGTTCCACAGGGTTGTGTCCCCAGTCCCATCCTCTACACCCTGTACACCCACGACTGTGTCGCTTCCAACAAAGAGAGCCTCCAATAGGGATAACACCATACTGAAGTTCACGGACGACACTTCAGTGATCAGTCACATCACTGGGGGGGACGAAGCGGCTTATAGAAGAGAGGTGGCCGGTCCGGTGTCATGGTGTGGGGACAACAACCTCACCCTCAACACTGATAAGACTAAAGGCATGACAGTGGAAACGAGGAAGATGAGGAGGCCTCACCAGTGACTGTTTATCCAGGGGCTTGAAGTGGAGAGGGTGAGCAGCTTTAGATACCGTATTTTCCAGACTACACAGCACACCTGAATATTAGCCGCACAAGCTAAAATCAGGGAAAAATCCTGTTTTGTACATACATTAGCCGCACCTGACTAAAAGCCGCAGGTGTTTCAATGTTTACTTACCATATGCAAGAGAATATGCACAAAGGGGATTGTCAGGAAAGAGACGGCTGTTTGGGAACACATCTCTTTTATTAATGTAGCGAGTAAAAGCCACCGAGTAACCGCTAAGGGCCTCTATACTACTTGTGCAAACTTTCAGGCCCAAAGCTCTTACAGGAACGAGCCCAGAATAAACGGGACAAGAGGGTCAATATCAGTCAGATATGTTAAAATTTATTATTTTAAAAGAACACAAAGGGTTTGCAAAAGGCCTAAAACATCAAAATGGGAAAGGTCACTAACGACCACAAGATAGTCTTATTGGTGCAACCTGCCAGCAATGCAGCTATCACCTGAGGGCTTGCTTTACCCCGGTGGTCCCAGATGCTCGTTGCTTTAAAAGAAACAAATCCACCCCAAATAAATACGAGCCCAACAGAACACTTATTGCATGCACTAAGTGTTTTAGTTCAGGCAATAATCGGTGGCACTAAAATCACTCTTAATAAAACTTATTCACTGCAAATCCACACGGAGCACCTCTAAAAAGACCTACTTCCCCTAAGGTAAGAGCCCAGCTCAGGGATTGCACATTGCCCGACTAATATTGCACCAGCCCAGTAGAAATAAAAACAAACCCGGCATAAAAAACAGTTTTAAAAGGTGACCCTACTAAAACCAAAAACGCAACAAAAAGGAGAAGGAGGAAAAAACAGTGACAAATTCACATGTGCAGCCTGCCCTGCAGGAGGCAATACAATATAAATTAGATTATAGTGCATAAATATACTTTTTTTAATGTCAAATATATTAAGTTAACATACCTCCAGCAGACAACTGTGTTTGCTGCACACCTGGCTTATCTTGGCTTATCTTCTAAAATCACTACTAAAAACATAAAATACAATAAACATCAAATACATTTCACCAAATTTAAAAAAAGCACTAAAAGAAAAACAGCCTGTACCTCGAACCTCTGCTGTAGAGGTTTAAAACAACTGTTTGTGTAGCAGACAATTAAAACTTCTCAGGCTCTTCACCTACTCACACAACCATTGTTCACAGCTGCTCGTCAGTGGAAATGAAGAGCACCTGCTGCTACTTCCTCTTTTATACCCTCCATCGGGTCCCCTGGGTCATAAAGCCTTCCCCATTACATTAATATTTTGAAAAACAAGTTACCGGTACATATTTGCACAACTTTTTACGTATATGTACAAGTACCGGTAGACAGGTAGAGTTATATGGTTGTTTCAACCTTACCGTCACACTGTGTAAATGAGCTCTGTCTCCACACCCCTTCCTGTGGCACATGCCTGCTTGGTAAACAGCTCATGAGTATTCTATTTATTACTTTATATATGAGACTATTTCATAATGTATACAGTCTACGCATCCACAATTTATATATATATATATAAATTGTGGATGCGTAGACTGTATACATTATGAAATAGTCTCATACAATAGGGCATACATGGAACGCCATAACCAAGTGGCCGGCATAGTATACAGAAACATCTGTGCCAAATATGGTCTGGAAGTTCCGAGGTCAAAATGGGAGACGCCCCCAAGGGTGGTGGAGAATGACCGAGCTAAGATCCTGTGGGACTTCCAGATACAGACGGACAAAATGGTGGTGGCTAACCAACCGGACATAGTGGTGGAGGACAAACATCGGCTGTAGTGATCAATGTAGCGGTTCCGAATGACAGCAACATCAGGAAGAAGGAACACGAGAAGAGAAATACCAAGGGCTCAGAGAAGAGCTCGAGAGGATTTGGAGGGTGAAGGTGACGGTGGTCCCCGTGGTAATCGGAGCACTAGGTGCGGTGACTCCCAAGCTAGGCGAGTGGCTCCAGCAGATCCCGGGAACAACATCGGAGATCTCTGTCCAGAAGAGCGCAGTCCTGGGAACAGCTAAGATACTGCGCAGGACCCTCAAGCTCCCAGGCCTCTGGTAGAGGACCCGAGCTTGAAGGATAAACCGCCCGCAGGGGTGAGCTGGGTGGTTTTTTTTTATAAATTTTCAGTAACACTGGTGCAGCATAAAGAAACAAACAAACCAACAGAGACACACAAGAGAAAAAAAAAAAGGGCCACATATATGGGGAGAGTTCCAGAAAGGAAGGGGGAAAAAGAATAGGGTAAATATGGCATATATGAGTATGTCATGGGTCCAAAAAGGACCGGATCTGGAAGTACCCAAGTGTACCCCAGATTTAGACAAATGCAACTGAGTACAGTGTTTAAGCAACGCTGAGCTGCCAGACTCTTCCGAGGATCCTTATTTGCCACTTTACTGGACTAATTATTTATTATAATAATATTTTTTATAATTATTCTTGTTATTATTATTATCCATTTATCCTTTGTTATTAAAATATATACTTTTACATATATAGTTAAATTAATTTGGGTCAACAGAAAAGTCAGCTGCACCAGTGCCACTGGGCCTAGAGGTCCCCCCGAAATCCATGTATCACTCGTACTTCCAGAACTTTACAAAAAGTCAGATCTCATTGGTTTAACATATTCGGTCCATTTTGACCATTGCTCATAGAACTTGTCACTTTGAATCCTTAAAGTAAATCATAGTTTTTCCATAATGTAGATTTCGTTGACTATATTGATCCAGTCCTCCTGTGATGGTGGTTCAACCTTTAACCATTTCCTTGTAATGGCGTTTTTGCTAGCAATCAATAGAATTGCCAACAGTCTCATATCAGACTTCTTCCAATTTTGCATGTTTACATCTCCCAAATATATACACTCAAATGCACAGGGGATTTTGGATCCAAAAACACAATATATATATCAGTGGTTCCCAAACTTCAAACTTCAAACTCCATTGCGGAAAACGCAGCTGTTGAACATTTCATCCACACGTAAACGGCGTTTCGAATCACTGAAAACGGAGATTTTTTAAAACTCCGTTTTTGCATTTACGTGTGGACGAGGAATACAGAGTTCGTCACGCAACGTCAAAGGTATGTGTCTTTTTTCACGTCACGCTGTGCGCCACGTTATTGTTTACATGAGATGAATTGCAGAATGGCAGATAGAGACGAAATACTGTTACTGTTAATCTTGCTATCTTCAGTTTTTGCATACTTACATATACACACGCAGTTACTGTCCCTCCATTTAGAAAGTCAGAGGCGTCACGGTGTGATTATTATGACATAAACAACTGTGGGACACTGTTTGTCAGTGATTTGAACCGGGGGAATAAATTACGGCAGGACCAGCCTCACAAAATGTGAGCAATTCTATCTTGTCCAAGATTTGCAGTTGATGCACCTATTGAATATCAATTTGACACACGTCGTTTCTTCTTGAGTTATCACATTTACAACATTTCCAAAAAACTTGACTTGGACGTTTAGATGAGGATCACAGAAATTCACACTTGTTTGAGATCTTGTGTACCTTTGCTTTGGCTCTCTGCGGTAGAGTATCCCTTCCAGTTCCTGTTAAAATGCACAGTGGTGTTTTTGTGTAGCATATTTGTGTAGCCAATTCAATTAAAACTGTAGTGTTCTGTTGCAGAGTGTAGCAACTCTGATCAAACACCAAGCTAAACCTCTGTCAATGAATACACGAGTCCGAGTAGAGTTGACTTTTTACTCAGAATCTTCATTTGACAAGCGGTGAAAACTGTAATTGAAAAGAAATGCAGAATAGAAAAAATGATTGTTTACATAAATATTGCATCACGAAATAACTCAAAATGTGACCTTACACCTTCGTGTTAGCTTTAGCAACAGTAATGATCATCAAAACTGCCTTTTTTAACATGTACAAATCAACCTCCATGAATCACAAATAAAATATAATTTTTAACAAATACCGCTAGTTATGCCTTTTTAACACCTTCATCATGAAATATATACACTTACGGCGTTGCCTGAACAATGTTCCCAAGTGGATGGCTGTGGATAAGCCTCAGAGCAAGACCGCATGTCACTCTCCCTCTTAGAGAACCAGGAAGAGGAATTAAACAGGAAATGAAGCAATACAGGTAACCCATCAGGAAGTGAGGTTATTAGCAAGTTCACCTTCAAAATTAAAGCTTCTTGACATTTTTAACTCTTTTTACTGTTCTTTTTTAACTTAAATACATACAAAAGAATTATTTGAAAGCGAACATTAAAGATAAATGACATAAATGCCTTTGAGGCATCACAAAAACGTTTAGATAATGTATTAGTTCATGGATATTCTTCACGTTCTTTACCCAAAGTATTCTCTGTTGATTCACTTGCTAATTATATTTACAGAAGTCACTCACTGTGTCTTTTGGGATTCACTAGCTTAGCTCACCTTGTAGCCGACTCAATAGAAGCATGGCCTCTTCACTTGTTCACTTTGTGTGTAAGATTTTAGTTACTCC
Organism: Perissodus microlepis; assembly: GCF_051167445.1. Classification (NCBI taxonomy): domain Eukaryota; kingdom Metazoa; phylum Chordata; class Actinopteri; order Cichliformes; family Cichlidae; genus Perissodus; species Perissodus microlepis. Next base: position 32,860,359 of record NC_140470.1, on the reverse strand, counting down.
TCAGCCTCCTTTAGTAATAACTGCAGTACGCTGGCAATTATGGTAAATGGCCTGTATTTATATAGCGCTTTTACTAGTCCCTAAGGACCCCGCTTTACACATCCAGTCATCCACCCATTCACATACACATTCACACACTGGTGATGACAAGCTACGTTATAGCCACAGCCACCCTGGGGCGCACTGACAGAGGCGAGGCTGCCAGACACTGGCGCCACCGGGCCCTCTGACCACCACCAGTAGGCAACGGGTGAAGTGTCTTGCCCAAGGACACAACGACGGAGATTGTCCAAGCCGGGGCTCGAAAGAGCAAACTTACGATTACAAGGCGAACTCCCAACTCTTGAGCCACGATCGCCCACAATTATCACTCTAATCATTGACTCTGCATTGAATCATACCTGTTATTAATCTCTGTCTCTCTTCCACAGCATGTCTTTATCCTGTCTTCCTTCTCTCACCCCAACCAATCACAGCAGATGGCCCCGCCCCTCCCTGAGCCTGGTTCTGCTGGAGGTTTCTTCCTGTTAAAAGGGAGTTTTTCCTTCCCGCTGTCGCCAAAGTTCTTGCTCATAGGGGTTCATATGATTGTTGGGTTTTTCTCTATATGTATTATTGTAGGCTGTACCTTACGATATAAAGTGTCTTGAGATGACTTTCTTTGTTGTGATTTGGCGTTGTGTAAATAAATTTAATTCAATTCAAAGAATTATTAGGAAATGATCAGACAAGAGAGGGTTTTCAGAAAACACTGTGAAATGTTCAGTTTCTATGCCATTTGTCAAAACAAGATCTAAATTGTGATTAAAGTGGTGGTTGGGCTCTTTCACATTTTGAGAGAAGCCATTCGAGTTTAATTAAAGATTAAATGCGGTGTTGAGGCTGGCATTTTTAGCATCTACATGGATGTTAAAATCACCCACAGTAATTATTTTATCTGAGTGTGTCGAGACAGGCAGGTTGGACTCAAGCGCAAACTGTAAATTATAATTAAACAGTTCTTTATTTGCAACACCCCGTGCAATATATACAAGGTGGGGGGAGTGGCCAGGGGTTGCAGGGATCCACAGGTAGGGTTACGGAAAACAGGTTCTCCACCCTCATACACTGATCAACGGTCCTCTCGCTCTGCTCTCAGCTCACTTGTTCCGCTCGGAGGATCCACTCCAAACTGTCAAACACTCATGCTCAGATATCCAGGGTATAGGGTTACAGGACAAGTCCAGGGAATCTATGTACAAGCAGATGAGATGATCACAATGAATAAACTCAGGAGATTATGAAGCCAGTGTTCTAACCTGGCTCAAAAGCCGCAACATAAATAAGGAGACGAACACCAGAATTTATTTGAGAAGAGGTTTTAATCTTAAAATGCATTGCAAGTTGGGTAAAATAGCTGGTATTACCAAAGCAAGGGCTAGCAAGCCTCCCTGAAAACCTGCCTCAGGTATCCTTTTATCCACACCTGCTTTGTGTTCACATCTTTATGCAGAATCCGTGGACCTGCTCTCATTTACTGTTTTAGCTGTTTGGTGGTTGTTGAAATTTTTTGAGGTTTAACCTGAGATTCTGGCGTTTCGGGCAAAAATAAATGTATATTTAAAAAACGATTCAGGATTGTAATGAATCAATATTACGTTATCCAAGCTAGAATCGATTTTAATTGATAAATCAATCATCAAAACCCACCCCTAGTCTCCACCACACAAACGGTCACATACAAGTGGCCTCATACCACAACAAGTTACTTTAATATACAAAATTCAGTAAAGCAAGCGTACCAGTGACCACCCACAGGTTTTTTGGGGTTTGTTTGCTCACAGGTGGAGAGTGCTCTCGAGCGTTTTCCTTCCTTTTTACCGTTTCTTCCCGCAGTAAATATAAACAACGATAGTATTCCGGAAGAAAACCAAACATTGCAGATATTTTTATCATAACTCTGGTTTTACGTGGCCGATCAACGCAATTTAAAAACTGGTATAAAGTCCACACGTTTTCCGTCAATTGTTCCGTCTGTCCTGCTCACATCTCCAATGGTTGTACACGTTGTCATTAACATGGCTTTACTCCACATCAGCCGCTTTGCTCGCTAAAACACCGGTGTCGGCACATAAGGACGCTGTCATAGACTGTCAACCACGTTGATTAGCTGCGTATATATGAATGTGAATCGCATCATTGGCTGGACTATGGGATAAGGAGGCATCATTCTAAACACATACAGGAGCAGCCAGTCACTCACTGACTAACACTGCAAAACAGAATTGTTAAAGTTTTAATTTTAATTTCAATTCAGGTTAGATTTTTTTTGTGCGCAACACAGATTTTCTGTGCGCAGTGACCGTGCCAGCAGTGCGCAATTGCGCACGCGTGCAGCTTAGAGGGAACATTGCTCAGCACCCCACAGTGTTATTGCCATCACCTGGCCAACAACACTCACAAGTGACCTAACCAAAGTAGCCAAATCCTCCACAACACTAAAGGTCACAGCACAAAACATTCACCTCATGAGGATCTCATTTGGCATCCACTAACATTGATATTTTAACAGTGCACATATGGTGTACAGCCTATGCCAACTTAAAAAGGCCTTCCTGCCTCAGCCATAAGACCATAATTCACAAATGGCCTCAAACCTCCTGTCAAGTGTGGTGCCACTGATTTACTGGTATGCAATTAAACTTTACCTACCTACTTTTCGGTGGCGTGCCAGGCTCGAGGCAACTTTAAACGCCAAATCAAGAGTAGACAGCAGACCAGAGATACAGTCTCCTATCACACTCTGAAGCGTACCCCCACCCAGGATAACCACCAAACGCAACAAATTAAAACAACAAACAAGTGCCACCCAGCTGAAACACACTTACTAAAGGGAGTTTGCCCAATTACAGTGAACACCATCACTCACCCACTTAAAAGTAAAACAAAAACTGATATTCAGTCTTCACAAAAAGGTCCAAATGATCCTGGACGAGTCCCCACTTATATTGCCACCTGGCTCAAAAGCCTCATCACAAATAAGGAGACGAACACCAGAATTTAGGTGAGAAGAGGTTTTAATCTTAACATTCGTTGCAAGTTGGTTAAAATGGCTGGTATTACCAAAGCAAGGGCTAGTGAGTCTCCCTAAAAGCCTGCCTCGGGTATCCTTTTATGCACACCTGACTAGGTGTGGTCAATTTGCAATAGCTGAACCCACTGAAGAGATTAGGGGCTGCAGAGGAACGTAACACCAGGATTTACTCTAACATGTTTTACAGCAACGAGAAGCTCTGAGCCCCTGCCTGAAGTAGTGGGTGGGAAAACAGGATGATGAGTCACAGATGCATGATTAGTTTTAGGTGCATGGGCCAAAGGCGCGAGCCCGCAGTGAGCTCCACCCAGGCAGAGCAATGCAGGAGAGAGAGAGAGAGAGAGAGAGAGAGAGAGAGAGAGAGAGAGAGAGAGAAGTCTGTCTGGGTCTTTGGTTGCTTATTAGGCTGGTGTGAAAAATTGCCACCACACCACTGTTTGTTTGTCAAACTTAGATTCAGTAGGAACAATGCGGTTTTTGTCTTGGGTCTAGATGCTGAGACCAGAGAGTTTCTCTCTGAGCTTTTTAGATTCAGAGAAAGCATTTTACTGCATCCCTCAGGGATCCTTTGGCGTGTCTTTTGGAAATATTGGGTATTAAAGCTGTTTTAGGTTATTAGCTCCCTAGAGAACCACAATGAGACCTTAGTTTGCATTGCTGGCAATAAGTCAGATTCATTCCTGGTGGGTATCTGCCAGTGCTGTCCCGTTGTGATTGTCATTCTGTTAATTATTTCCTTGTCTAGAATCCGGCCCAGGCGTAAATGATGTTTAGCTTTGCAACCTCAGGATTTTGTCTCTGCTTTTTGCAGGGGTTGTTGACTTTCTTAAGCATGACCTCCAGTTTTATCTAGGGCAATTTTAAGCCAATGTAAAGCAGCTGGAACAGGAATTGGCACCTCAGGGTCTGAGGCCATGGTTCTCATTTGAAAAAGAGTAGAGTGTGACAGGGTTGTCCAAACCCAGTCCTCAAGAGCTACCTTCCTGCAGCTTTTAGATGTATCCATGTTCCGACTCACCTGAATCAAATGAATGGCTTGTTATCAGGCCTTTGCCAAACTTGATGGCATCCTGAAGAGATAATTTGATTCAGCTGTGTTGGAGTAGGGATGCATCTTAAAGCTGCAGAATTGTAGCTCTCGAGGACTGGGATTGGACACCCCCACTCAGTTTTATTTAGGCAGTACCAAATGACAACAACAGTTGGCTCAAGGCAATTCATATTGTAAGGTAAAGGCCTGACAATGATACAGTGAAAACATAAAAAGACCAACAGCTGTATGACCCCCTTTGAGCAAGTTCTTTGGTAACAGGGAGAACTTAAAAAGAAATAAGAATGACAAATGATTGTTTTAAAACTCATGTAATGAGTATCATAATTTCTATTTTCTGTCCTATTCATCACATATTTCATAATATAAGCTTATATAAGCAGAGAGAGAAGATATGGAGACTGTAGAAAACTTTAGAAAAGGACTGTGCTGTAACTCAGATGGTGGATACATTATTGAAATCTAATAGGTAACATTATTGTAATGTTGTAAATGTAATTAAGTTTTTTTTATATAGCACCAAACCACAGCAACAGTCATCTCATGCATTGACAAAGCATCATTATTTAATGTGAACATATGTTAAGCCCTGCAAAGTTAGCACATTATAACTTAATTTCCCACCTCATCCAATGGCAGCAACCTTTCTCTCATTGTTTTTTTGTTTTTGTTTTGTTTTTCAATTTTGAATCCATAGTTTTCAGTCACATGACTGACTCACACATGAACTGTCCAGTAGAATAAAAATCTCACCTGTCCCGAATCAAGACCACTCAGATCATCTGTTCATGGAAAAAAAGCTACGATACAAGGAGAAGCTACACATTTTGGGGACTCGTGATCCATATTCTCCCCCAGCAACTGTCCCACAGCCCCTGTTTGGTGACATCTACATGTATCTTGCAGAGAATCCTTCACCTCACACTGCTGCCTGAATAAAAGCTTTCAACTGCAGACCTGTAAGGCTGGGTTATTTAAGGTATGCTCACATGTTGACGGTATAATCTATGCCATTTTGGCAGCTGTAAATAAGCAAAGTACAGCTATATATATATCACAAAGTCACAAAAGTCACCTCAAGGCGATTTATGTAATGGGGTGAATACCATACAATATACAGAAAGTCTGTGATCAAACTATTTAAGACTTTTTGTTGATTGAAAATTCACCAAATTATTCAAGACTGATAGCAGAGAACAACTTTACCAACACAAAGCACCTTTAATTTTCCAAAGTGCTGAATTTATTTGCACAACTTGGAACTGAAAGAAAACCCTCTAGGACACCTACAGTAATTCCAAGGCTAAACTGCAGGTTTAGAAGTAGGACAAATGTAGGCCAATTACATCTAATTAAAAATTGCTGCAATTTCTTTGCCTGAGCAGTGCTTGAGATAGCGTGGCTGTGCACAGATTACGGGGTTAAACAAATGTGACGCTCTTTCCTGTTTTACCAAAGCATGTAATAATTTGAGAGAATTATAAAGAATTATGTTCCTTTAGTAAACAGCAGCAAATAATTCCTCACTTGTGTCATTTGACAACTGTATGGTTTTCAATAAAAATTCAAAAGTCAAGTCAGTAACAGAAGGAGTTATCCTAAATTGCAGTACGGTACTTTGAGGTTTGTATGCTTGTAAGCGTGGTGTATACTCTGACTAACACTCTACTTCGATCACAGCCTTCAGTCTTGGCTGTATGACTGAGTATTTCAGTCGACAGCAAAGATAATATATGAGCACAGGTCTGATGCTTTGATCTCTGATACCATAAATCAGTGAACTCAGACATCTGGGGAAAAGGAAAATACAAACATAAAAAACATTCTGGATGCGCACAAACACTATCCTTGTTAAAACTCTTGCAAGTGCTGTGAGTAGTGGGTTACAAATGGTTGAAGAAAGACTGAGACCCAGCTGCACCAGATGTAGCAGCAGTGTGTTACAAGCCTTACGGGCTGAAGCTTTATCTGTGGAGGCCGACCTGGCTGCTACTATAACACCAATATAAGAGCATGTGATTGCCACACTTGCTGAAATAAACAGAACACATGTGAAGGCTTTGTCGTAATCATCAGACATAGACCCACCAGACATTGCTATTTCAGAGCAAAAGTCCTTCATCTGCAGACTATCAAGGGCTTCAAAAGGAAACTCTAACAGCAGAAGAACTCGAGTCAATATATTTAGTGAACCGATGGCCCAGATCACAATGATGGCCACACCTGTGTTGGTGATAGTGATGATGCTAGCATGCCTCAGTGGGTAGCACACAGCGACATATCTCTCCAGAGACATCACCACCAGCGTGACAGGAGAGACCACAGTTGTAAGATTGGCAAGCATGGTGAGAAAACCACATACAGGATATGTTAGTGTTATCCTACAAGCAGCAATAATATACAATAACTGACTCAGTGCCATCTGTACTGTGTCTGCAAACAGAAGGTTATACAGGAGAATGTATCGCGACGTCTCACAGAACAAAGCTTTACTCCTTAAAGTAAAAAGCATGATTCCATTAATGCAGAGAAATAAACAACATGGCAGTGTAGTCAGAGTGGAAAATAAAACTCTTTCCAAAACGCCTTGATACTGCTGGTTAGCAGTGACATTGGTCAGAGACAGATTGGCAAGTAACATTTCAATAAAGAAATTCAGTTTTTAACATCTTCAGTGGAAATAAAACACAAAAAAGTATTCCAACATTTAAAACAGAAAGATCCACAAAGCTCTTTTCAGGTCATCCTCCTTCTGCAGGAAACTAATAGGTTAGAGGGCTGTGGCTGCTTTCAGCTAAACGGCACTGGACAGCAAGATTTTCTTACCCACACATTGTGTATATACGCTCTGTAGTCACACCTTTTCATGTGACTATCACATGTCTGCATTATTTTTTCCAGTTTACTTACAACCCCCCTCCTCGCCCCAGGGACATGATAACTTGAACATTATAGTATAGGAGTAATACATTAATAGCCTGTTAAGTTGATTCCATATTGTTTAAAGCATTTTTTTCTGACATTGCCATGAACATATTGAGCATGAGCATATTTGCACTGCACAAGACACTAAATAATGTGGATTGCACAACACTGGACATTATATCTCTTCATTTCCATTTAATACTTGTACAGCTGCTGTTATTGTGTATATATATATATATATATATATGTTTATATTTCTCATACATTCTTATATATTTCTATACTGTGTATTGTGTATTTTGTTGTACAGTTATTTTATTTTCAACTTTAATTTATATATTTTATCTTATTCTTTCCCAGTTAAATTCACCCTTCATTCTAATTTGTGTTGTACAGTTATTTCATTTTTAACTTTAATTTTTATATTTTATTTGATTTTATTTGATTCCTTCCTAGTTAAATTTACCCTTTTTAATTTTCATATTTATTTCCTATCTTATTCACAGCCTTTTCTTTTTTCTTTAGGTCACGAGCAGTTGTGTAAGCATTTCACTGCATATCGTACTGTGTATGACTGTGTATGTGACAAATAAAATTTGAATTTGAACATCATTATTACAATAACTAACATTTACTGTATGAAATGATATGCAACAAATAAGAATATAGTTCATAATTAAGAGTAGGAGTTAAGAGTAGGAATGCAGATGCTGGTTGCAGCTTTCCAGCATCTTTCCACCTACCTCTTCATGTTCCTATGGACATGAACATGATATTAAGGCACTTTTTATTGTAAGGTAAAGACCCTACATTAATACAAACTGAGCTTGCCAGTTCCATCCAGAAAGGAACTGGCAGAAACATTATGGGAGCAAAACCCCTGATACTGGTAATCAGAGCAGTCACTTAAGACTGTAAGACCAGACTGACCAACCTGTGCACTGCCTGGATTAACTAAAATAAAGCCTCTGACTCAATGTCCACACGTGTCACCAGGACCCTGAGAGCTTTCATCGAGAATTTTATGAAGACGTAGCAAACAACACTACAGGCTAACTTTAAAACAATTGCACTGGTGCCAGAATTACCAAAGAGATCTTCTGTCCCCACTGCTTATCTGCACAGGCCTGAACATCCCCAGTGAGATTATTAACAAGATGGCTACGTATACCAACTGCAGAATGGAGCAATCATTAGCCACCTCTTCTATACCTCTTCTACTGGATGACATCAAGCTGTATGCCAGGAGTTAATGGCACATTGATTCACTGATGCACAAAACTAGGATCTACAACATCGACATCAGAACGTCATTTGTACTGGAGAAGTGTAAAGAGATGGTAACAAAGAGAGCAAAGGTAGTAAGAACTGAGGGGATCGCACTACCAGAAAGCAACATTGCAGACATTGAGGACATCTACAAGTACCTGGGAATCCCTTAGGCAAATGGGAACCATGAAAACACTGATAGAAAAACTGCAATAACTGAATAATTGCAGATAGTAAGTCCTGAGGAGTCAACTGAATGGGAAGAATAAGATCTGGGCAATCAGGACCTATGCCCTGCCAGTTGTCAGATGCCAGAAGCCATGTTTGTTGTCGACCACATTTGTTGTCAGTGCATCAACATTCAACATGTTGAGCATCAACATGTGTTATCATAGATAGAGCTGGGTGTCATCAGCATAGCAGTGTAAATGTATGCTATGTCTTCTGATGATACTGTCTAAGGGAAGCATGTATGATGTAAACAGAATTGGTCCTAGCACCGAACCCTGTGGAACTCCATAATTAACCTCAGTGTGTGAAGAGGACTCTCCATTTACATGAACAAACTGGGGTCTATTAGATAGATATGATATAAACCACAGCGGCACAGTACCTGTAATACCTACAGCATGTTCTACATTTTTTCTACAGGCTAAATGATGATCTTCTAAATTAGTGACACACCATTTCCTCTCCAGCTTACGAGTCATCTGCTTTAGGCTACGTGTTTGAGAATTATACCACGGAGTCAGGTACTTCTGATTAGAGACCTTAGTTTTCACTGGAGCTACAGTATCCAGAGTCGTACGTAGTGAGGAGGTGAAATTATTAACAAGATAATCGACCTCTGTTGGAGCAGCGTTCAGATAGCTGCTGTGCTCTGTGTTGGTACAGGGCATTGAAGATGATAACAGTGGGTGGATTATATTCTTAAACTTAGTTACAGCGCTTTCAGAAAGACATCTACTTTGATAAAGTCTACTCTCCACTGCTGTGTAATCAATTATTGTGAATGTAAATGTTATCAGGAAATGATCAGACAGGAGAGGGTTTTCAGGAAACACTGTTAAATGTTCAGTTTCTATGCCATATGTTAAAACGAGATCTAGAGTGTGATTAAAGTGGTGGGTGGGTTCTTTTACATTTTGAGAGAAGCCAATTGAGTCTAATAACAGATTAAATGCCATGTTGAGGCTGTCATTTTTAGCATCTACATGGATGTGGAGATCACTGATATGTGCAGCAAAAAATTAGCTTCCTTTGAATCGTGATTGGCTTCTCCCCAAGGATTAAGAGGAAGGGCTCAGAGTAGAGGCACTTCTTCTCCACATTGATAGGACCCAGCTGAGGTGCTTTCAGATATCTGACAAGCATGCCTCTTGGGCACCACCTAGGTGAGGGGTTTCAGGGCAGATCCAGGACACACTGGAAAGATTGTAACTCTTGGTTGGCTTAGGAACATCTCAGTGTTCTACTAGATGAGTTGGAGTAGGAAGTAAAGCATAGAAAGATATGGGCACCTCTACTTAGACTTCTGCCACTCCGATGCAGAGAAGTGGCAGGAAATTGAATGGAATGGGTAAAGCATGTGCACATATGACTATCTAAGTCAACAGTGTTTTTATTTTGTTTTGTTTTTTTTACATTAGCAGTCTGCACTTCTCAAAAAAGGCCAAACAAGTCTAAAGAGTAGCAGGATACAATGTTAACTCAGGATAAATTGTTGTTTCTAATATTACTTCTGGTATCTAAGTTACTCAGTCTTGTAATGTAAATGGAATTGAAAGCTTTGTTTATAGCAAAATCTACAATTTTTGTGTTGCTGTAGGAGATGAATTAAATACAGTTCACAAAAATATATCTTTGTTTTTATTTTCATTTTTTTCAGTTTCTAAAACATTTCATTTTGTACGTTTTGTATTTGGGTTTATCTTACAAAGACAGAAATTGAAAACGTGTGCTGATTGCACTACATAACTTGCTAAAACAGGACCATGCATAATTAGCTTTTACTTCACTACACTCTAAAAACTATTGTTTAAGCTCAACAAAAAAAATTAACGCAAAGAGTTTACTCTTTTTAAGTTATGATAACTTATGTTGAAATTAGATTGAACCAACAAACTATATTGAGTTAGGGGAATTAACTTTTCCTCCATAATCAAAGGTAATTTTAATTACCACTTACGTAATAATTGGTAGCTTAAAAACATATTTTTAAGTTGTTTAATCATAAAACTTATGTTCCTCCAATTACTTTTTTCACATTATTTAAAATGATTGTAATTAATTACAGAAATTACAAAAACATTTTTTTAAAGTTCATTATTTAAAATATTAAGTTGCTGATTTTCATCATTATTATCATCATTTTAGCTTTCTCTTTTTTTTTAATCTTTTTTATCTTTTTGCTCTCTTTTTTTTTCTTTTTTATTGTAATAGCTTTTAAGAAAGGAATTCACTCAACATTTTTTTTTATCAAATAACTGTTTTATCTTTTAACTGTAGGCATTTCAACACTTTGTATTTAAAAAGTGAAATAAACCAGAAATTTAGATTTATGCCATCACAGCCAAGTTATACAATATGCCTTTATGTATTTAAGACCACAGAAACAAATGTGTTCAAATGGCAAAAAATCTACTTAGAAAACATTTTGTTACAGTAATACTTCCACGCAAGTGTTCAGTAAATGTTAACTTTCAATGCCTGCCAAACTTTACAAGATCTTGCATCTTTCTTTTACACAATGCAGCAAACACCTTTGTTACACATACAGGATTCAAAACAGTTAACAATTTTTGAAACAGAGTCAGCATCTTTAACATAATACTGGTTCCATCAAGGTCAATGAACAGCTTCTGAACAACTTCAAAAGTATATTTCAGATCCTTGCATTAGCTCAGACTGACAGCATATATTATGCCCATGAGTAACACACAGCACCTTGGGATTTTTGTTCCCTCCACCACAATGGTTGCAATCTTATGGTCAGATCCAGGGGTGTACCGGTCACCGATGATGGCACTTTTCATCACCTGCCTTTCAAGGTTGGCCTTAAGTTCTTTGGTGTCCTTGTAAAGCAAATTTTAAAAATAGGTTAGTGAATTATAGATTAGACTTTTATACTTACTGAATCTTAATGAATTCAGATGATCAATGGAACACACACACACACACACACACACACACACACAATGCTGGATTACTTACACCAAACTCCATGAAAAGGTCCTCTTCCTTCTCTCCAAGGAATGTGATAAGGCAGCAGATGGCTACTTCTCTGCGTGTTTCAATTGTAGTGTACTATTTAAGAAAAAATAAAGTATGCGTATAAACTACATGGGTGACTGCCAACAAAGTGCATTTCAAAGATACCCAAAGTCTAAAGAGTTGTCCTACCTCAAGAAGCATGTCCTTGAGCTGCCTGATTCTCACTCCCTTAGCTCCTCCCCTTGATAAAATGACATAATAATGGATTGGATTTATATAGCGCTTTTCAAGGCACTCAAAGAGCTTTGCAATGCCGCTATTCATTCACTCTCACATTCACACACTGGTGGAGGCAGCTACAGTTGTAGCCACAGCTGCCCTGGGGCAGACGGACAGAAGCGAGGCTGCCATATCGCACCATCGGCCCCTCTGGCCAACACCAGTAGGCAGTAGGGTAAAGTGTCTTGCCCAAGGACACAACGACCAGGAGAGAGAGCCCGGGAATCGAACCGGCGACCTTCCGGTTACAGATGCGCTTCCTAACCCCCTGAGCCACGGTCGCCCCATCCATCAGTTTTGGGGTGCAATGGTTCAAGGCTTACAGTGGTTATTCTCTTGAACTCCTCCTTTATCTGTCGACCACACAAACACAAGAATTAAACTTTGCAGACTATTAGCTATACTGCATTAATGAATGCTCTAATACATTAGTTAAAGAAAGAAAGAATATGCTTGTGCAAATGGGTGTGAATGGGTGAATGTACAAGTTGTATAAAGTGCTTTGAGTGCTCAGAAGAGTAGAAAAGCGCTATATAAGAACCAGTCCATTTACCATAACCATGGTGTAATCTGTAATGTTTTGTAGAGGTTTCGAATTTACACATTGTTCACTCCCAGCCCATTTTGTAAAAAATGTGTCCCAACTTAACAAAGCACTAATGACCCTCGATTATCACACTATACTAACTGCTTAAACAAAGTCTTAATGTTAAGTAGATTCACATAGCCTATGCCAGAATGATGCTACTGGAATGACATTAACAATATTTCACACAACCTGATTTTGTTTTTTTAAAAAGAAACAAAGATAGCTACAGCTCTTAAGATCAAGAACAATACTTACTTTAAGCTGTATCACAATAGTAACCAAAATCATTTATAATGTAATATTACATGTAGGTCATGCAAATTTTATAAAGACATAAAATAGGTGAGCCAGGGGGAAAAAAGAAGCCTCTAGGTCATCCTCTGACAAAACTATTCACAGCTTAAAGGCTTCTAATTTTGGTAAAAAGAAAAACAAAATCAGCCTATGATCAAAATGAGATTGCACTGTGTAGCAAAACTTTAACCACGCTTTTCTTAGCCACAGTTGCACTCTTTAGCTGAAGACTTTTGTCAAATGAAACTTTATAAGTCTTATCCTCTCCTGTGCTAAAGTTTAGAATGGCTAGCATTAGCTACATGTGGTAGTGCAAAATATTTCCTTAACTGTATGAGCATCACATCATCCAGTACAAGTGACTAGCACAAATGCTTTGCTTTGTTAGAACTGTTATTGTAAATGAAATGTTACAAAAGCTTGCAAGTCCACCATGCAACGCACCATATGTGAATTTGCCCGGGTTAGTTAAGTGGGTAGGGGAGGGAACTTGAAATCAGAAGTTACAGTGGAAGTAAAATAAGTTATCTATTCAATTTCTTTAAGTAATTACAACTTGAATTTTATTTTGAGCCCACTAACATTGGGATTTAATTTGAAATTACATATAAAATGAATTTAATGTAATTACCAACATTATTAATTCAACACAACCCCAAAAAAGAAAGTTTGCAACTTAGAAGGTCTATCTTAATCAATAAATTAGAATTTTTATGTTGCAGCCATGGATTTAATCAAGTGGAGGTAAAAGGCCTGGTGAGTTACTTTTTAGAGTGTATTGAAGCATTTTTGGTTGGCACTGTTCAACAAATAATCAACACATATGCACCAAATTTCTCAGATGTTAGCTGTTACATGTTAATATACTTCAGCATGGAGCTATTTTTATATATCTAATATGAGATATAAGTAGTTGTGCAGTTTACCTGTCAAATAAATCTGAGAATAAGGGTTTTCCTCTTGTTTTTATACGATTTTAAATTTCAATGTAACTGTTTATGAGTTTTTTCTATTGAGCATACTTAAAAGGCCCAGTAGTAGTCAACTAGTTGGATCACTCAGATTTGACGCACTAGTAAATCAACGCCCATGGGATCCATTAAGGACACTGAAGTGAACTTTTCTCGATTTGCCTTTGACTTCTTGTTAACTTTCCCATAATTTGTCTCTGCTGGGATGCACATCATCTGCTCCCCACGAAGACTGCTAATCAATACCCATGGGATTCATTAATCATATCAATATTTACTAAAAGCATTAATTAGTTAGGTTCTGAATATTTAATGTAATTAAATGAGTTATCAGGAGACTTTGTTAGATGGGAGCTTTCTCTCTGCGGTACCTCTGAGTGGTTTCAGCCACTGAAAAACAACAATGCCACAACAACAACATTTAGACTTAGCACATTAGGAAAATGGCAGTGGTTAATTAAGAAAACAGGAGCAAAGACACAGTAAAAAAAAAAAAAACTGCTGATGTTGATGATGGAATCCAAGAGAGGAAAAAATAGTGGATAGAGACAAAAACTGATTTATATTTTTTCTTCTAATATATTTTCTACAGTTAAAAAAATGTAAAGGTACAACCAACTCTTGCTTCTTTGCCATTGTCTATTTATCATTTATACCAAAAAAAGTAAAGCCACCCACAGCCAAAAAAGACCAAAAACACAACACTGTCAAGCACTGTGACACACATTGTAACATATGACGTGCAGTTTTCGGTTTGGATCCATGCACATATTAAAACTTAAACTTTCCTTTTCGTCACTTTTGTTTTGAATTTTTTCAGGTGACAGGATCATCTGTGGACATGATGATTGGGAGACTTCTGCGTTTTTGGTGGGGGGTGGGGGTGTCTTTGTGTTGTAAGTTAACTCAAGGGCACTATGATTAATTAACAACTTCATTCACACACTTGAGCTGATATGCAACCAGATATCATGACAAAGCATGTAATTGACACGCCTGTCCACCATGTCCATTTCATGCTTTACCTCTCCAAAACATGAAAAGTAAACACATGTGGAAGCTACAGTAAGCTGTACAGTAACCCGGCCCTGGCTCAGGGTGCTGCCAGTGCATCGAGCCACCTGGGGGGCTCTTCAACTGGTGGGGGAGGTTGTTACATCTTGCAGGAGGTCTCCTCTCTTCAGGAACTCACTCTGCAGGAGGGGGAGATACAGGAGAGGTGGAGGAAGATCTCAGCCTGGGCGTCTATTGTCTTGTGTAGTCTGGAAGATGAGTGGATGACGGGGTGGGTGCAGTTTTCTCTGTGGTGGGGTCAGGTGGGCTGTCCTGGGCTCTGTGGGGCCGGGCGGCGCTGCTGTTCTGGGCTCCGGTCCGGATGGGCCTGGGCCCCCTTTCCCTGGCGGGTTGCGGAGTATGGGGGTGCCTACTGGGGTCAGCGGGGGAGCCTCCCTTCCCTCCCCATCTCCAGCTGCCTCCCTCTTCCTGCTCCACCACAATCATCTACACATGCAGGGCCTTGGGGTAAAGGTGTGTCACCAGGGTGCAGGGGAGGCATCCCCCCCTCTGTCCCCTTCTGGCTGCCTGTGCCTCAATTTTATCTCACAACTTAGACACTCACATTACTCACACTCTCATAACACATACATATAGGATCTTGGGGGTGGGCATGCTACACGGACTCCAAAAGACAATCAGGGTGTACACCTCACCCCTGGCGTCGTTGCCCACCTCTCAATTTTAAATACACGTAGACATTGAGGGCTATCAGGAGGGGCTATGTTCTTACCTGCTGCTCTCTGGCAGGTAGCTCCATGCCCTCCTGGGTTTTAAATGCACCTTAGAACACACATGCATCAACACTACATATGAGCGGGAGGAGGGAGGTTTGGAGTCTTCTCACCCCCCGTTCTCTGCGACCTGCTGGAGCGGGGGGCCAGGAGGAGGAGTTGGCCGTCTGACTGGGGTCTGGAGTGTAGGGCCTCCCTGCTGGTGCGGAGTCGGGGCGGTCTGCTTCTCCCCACTGCAGGGAAAAAGGGTGACACTACCTGGGTCTGGGTGCAGTTTCCCCCTCCAGGGGCAAGGGTACCTAGACCCGGTTCTTAGAGTACGCTTGGGGAGTGTGATTGTGTGTACAGTGTCTCTCTATGTCTGTCTCCACATTGGGTGAGTGTTGAGTAATTGCATATGAGAGCATGAGGGTGGGAATGGATGTTTGTATCTGTGTGTGCCTGTATGTCTGTGTCTATATGTCAGGTTGGGTATCAGACGCCACCTCTCTGGGGACATCTCAGGCCCTCCAAGGTATGGAGGCCTATCTCCCCCCACCACTTCCCCTGCCAGTGGCAGACACCCTCAGACATCGGTGCGTTGGTGGTTCTTTGTGTCTGGATGGGCGCCCAGGTACACACCGGCTCACTCCTTGGTGGCTGCTTATTGGGGCCTGGAGCCTGGGGCTCGCTCGGGCCACTTCGGGGTTGGGGTGCCCTCGGCCTCTCGGCCTGGGGCTCGGTCACCCCCCCTGGCTTCTGCTCAGCGGCTGCTGAGTGACCCCTCATCTGGGACTCTCCTCAGCTCTTTCTGGGATAGTGGCGCCGCTGCCCCTCTGTTGGTCTTCCTTGGTCTCTTGTGTTCTGGGGGCCTCTGGATGTCTGGAGTTTTGATCTCCTCCATACCTGCTTCATGGCCTGGAGGACGGGGCTGTGGCCCCCCCACACCCTCTAGCAGATCATTACATGAAGGAACCTTTTAAAAACAAGCGCGTCCATGCTCACAGGTGTACACACGGGTGCTCACACACACAAACTACACCCTTTTTGGCTCCTACCTCAAAGCACACTGTGCGCTGTCGATATTACGTGCTGCACAATAATGTTTAATATTTAGTATTTACTGTTATATTCCCATATATCATTGTGATGTTGTTTATTGTATTGCTCTCGTTTTCTTCTGCTTGTTTTCTTTTTTCTTTCTCAACAGGTGATCCAGGTGATTGATATATGTATTTTTTTTGTCTGCTTATTTAGTTGGTTTTTGTTGTTTTGCCCTTTATCCCCGTCCCTCTTCTCCTCTGTTTTTTCCCCCTCTTCCTTTCTCCCTTTTCTTTTCCTCATTCAAGTCTGTCCAGTCAAGTCTAGCAAGTGAAAATAAAAAAATAAAATAAAATAAACAATAAAAGGTGAATCAAATAGACCATTACGGCAAGGCTGGGATGGTCAATTTGGTAAAGTAAATCCGTTGGGCATCTTTCCTCGCCTTTAGACAATAATTCTGATCGCAAAAGAACGAAACGGGACAGGCAAAAAATAAAAAATAAAAAAAATAAATAAAAAAATACAGTAAGCTGCAATACCAACAGAGGGAGATACTAATTTTCAAGCCAACATGGAAATAATCACAGGAAAGTGTTTAAACAGACATTATTAAAGAATTAAAGAAGGGACTGCTCTCACAGCTAGAGATTGACGAGGTACAACATAAATGCT
>NC_140470.1:32835713-32838213 GCF_051167445.1 Perissodus microlepis | reverse complement strand
GATAGCTCTACTTTTGAAAGCTCTAGCAACCAACTGAATTTATTAAAATTCTATTTTAGTTACGTAGCGCCAAAGTACTGCAACAATTACCTAAAGATGATTTATGAGGTCAATCACGGTTAAGAGCTTGCAATAATACAGAGAAATCCCCAACAATCAAACAACTCTCTATGAGCAAGAGCTTTGGCGACAGTGAAAAAGAAAAGCTCCCTTTTAACAGGAAGAAATTTGCAGCAGAACCAGGCTCAGGGAGGGGCGGCAATCTGCCGCAAATGGTCAAAACACAGCCATATGGCAAAAAAATATGTAATAGTCAACAAAAAAGTTTGTCACGAGTATGGGAGGACTCGGGCACAGGCAGAAATTCATAGTTCAATTTAACAGTTTATTTACACTTCACCAAGTGCAATCAATGTACAAGTGGGGGAAGAATCCATGGGACCAGGGGTCCAAGGATGGTTTGAGAAAGGGAAGATCTCCTCACACACTCGTACTCCAACACGCTACTCCAAACACCTGCTCCAAATGGGAAGTAAGGCAGCAGGTCTGGGGAAAACTGTTCACAGAAACAGTCTGTCACAAAGGGGAAACTCACTCACGGAAAAACGTTCACGAGAACTAGAAATTAACACTAATGTGTCTCACTCAATCATCCAGCGAAGACAGGAAAAAAAAAAAGATGTTTAATATTACTGGACTATAAAATATTTTGGGTGCAATCTATTTTTGCATACAACAGAATAGCTTTAGTGTTTTGTTTTTTTTAAACTTGAGTATGAACTTATAGAAAATGCAGCAAGATATTTAAAAAATGTTTTATTCATTATAAAATACACTAAATCTGATTCATATCAGTATCTGCAGATATCGACATTTATGATATCGGTATCGGACATAAAAAAGTGGTATCGTTCCATCTCTACTGACAGGTTCATGCTCAACTGAAAGGTTTTCTGGTTGCAAAATTGTGAGCCAATTTCTCACCATGTCCTTTAAAAACTTTTATTGGCATTATAATAATTCTAGAATATCTTGATGTTAATGCAGGAAAAACAGTGAGAAAATAAACTACTTCTTTTTAACTGTCAGGAATATATGTCAACGTTTATTGATTGAATCTTTATTTTGAAAATGCTGAAAAGTATAACAAGATAGAAAACAAAAGGAAAATGAGCAACCACAACTACAAATAACTTTCATGTTCAAAAAGGAGCAGGAAGAAGCATAAGCTTAGTTAATCCCACCCCCTTTTCCACTATCGAGTAATCAATTTTTTTAAAATGTATTTATTATATTTATATCTATCTATATAGATATATCCATATAGATATATATAGATATATATACACACACACATATACACATTTTCAATAACCCCAGTGACACCTCAAAGGACAACAACCTACAGATATATATACCCACACCAACATACCCGTGCACCCGCACACACATGAAAGTATTGGACAAGAACACCTGATCAAATCTCCACCTCCTCCCTGTACGCTGTAAAATCCACATCCTTAAACCGCTGTTTAAACTGCGCCGTGCTCGGACTTTGCTTCATATCTTTACTTAGTCTGTTTCACAGCTTCACTCCACACACAGAGATGCAAAAATATTTTAAAGTTGTACGGATACAAGGATTTTAAGGTTTTTAATCATCAAATATCAAAAAATGTTTATATTACTGTTGTTCAAAATGTTTAAAATTGGTATGAATCATTTAAATAACCATGTTTTTAGCCAAACCCTCTGAATACTCAAACAGAAATTTTGCCATGAAAATCACAATACAGGTGCCTTGTTTTTTGGGAGGCGGGGAACTACATGGCGATATTTCCTCATAATATTTGTCTTGAGGAAAATTGTATAATTAATATACATCAACGGAAAAAATAACAGCAAACTGGAAAATGTGACAAAACAACAAATATTTATTAATAACAGCCTAAATATTGGACCTGTGATGATAATTTTTCTATTTATGATGCCCTAATTCACAGTGTAATATGCAATAATAATCCATTCGAATAAAGCTCTTTCCTGAATGTCTCCCTAAACCTCATGTAAAGTCTCTCCTTCCACAACTCATTTCCATAATAACATGTGCAAATAGAGAACTTAAATTACTCCAGTGTGTACACAGTTTTAGAAACAGGAGATGGAGGAGCCAGGATTTCATCAAAAAGTAAACCCTCAAATGTGGGAAATAATAGTACAGGGCTATAGCTATGTAAGCTTGGTCTCAAAATAATACATGTTGGACACCAGTTTACAGTGCCTTGAAAAACTCTCAAATATGCAGCTCAACAAAGGCCTCCATCAAAACTAAACATGTCATCCTTTGTCTTCTACCACTGGGCATTTCAATCGACAGCATAGATGATATATGAGGACAGGTCTGATAGTCTGATCTCTTAGTCCATAAATGAGAGAAGTCAGACACCTGGGTAAGATGAAAAAGAGAAGATAAAAAACATTCTGAATGCGAACAAATACT
>NC_140470.1:32798213-32825713 GCF_051167445.1 Perissodus microlepis | reverse complement strand
ATTTTGCATGTTTACATCTCCCAAATATATACACTCAAATGCACAGGGGATTTTGGATCCAAAAACACAATATATATCAGTGGTTCCCAAACTTCAAACTTCAAACTCCATTGCGGAAAACGCAGCTGTTGAACATTTCATCCACACGTAAACGGCGTTTCGAATCACTGAAAACGGAGATTCTTTAAAACTCCATTTTTGCATTTACGTGTGGACGAGGAATACAGAGTTCGTCACGCAACGTCAAAGGTATGTGTCTTTTTTCACGTCACGCTGTGCGCCACGTTATTGTTTACATGAGATGAATTGCAGAATGGCAGATAGAGACGAAATACTGTTACTGTTAATCTTGCTATCTTCAGTTTTTGCATACTTACATATACACACGCAGTTACTGTCCCTCCATTTAGAAAGTCAGAGGCGTCACGGTGTGATTATTATGACATAAACAACTGTGGGACACTGTTTGTCAGTGATTTGAACCGGGGGAATAAATTACGGCAGGACCAGCCTCACAAAATGTGAGCAATTCTATCTTGTCCAAGATTTGCAGTTGATGCACCTATTGAATATCAATTTGACACACGTCGTTTCTTCTTGAGTTATCACATTTACAACATTTCCAAAAAACTTGACTTGGACGTTTAGATGAGGATCACAGAAATTCACACTTGTTTGAGATCTTGTGTACCTTTGCTTTGGCTCTCTGCGGTAGAGTATCCCTTCCAGTTCCTGTTAAAATGCACAGTGGTGTTTTTGTGTAGCATATTTGTGTAGCCAATTCAATTAAAACTGTAGTGTTCTGTTGCAGAGTGTAGCAACTCTGATCAAACACCAAGCTACACCTCTGTCAATGAATACACGAGTCCGAGTAGAGTTGACTTTTTACTCAGAATCTTCATTTGACAAGCGGTGAAAACTGTAATTGAAAAGAAATGCAGAATAGAAAAAATGATTGTTTACATAAATATTGCATCACGAAAAAACTCAAAATGTGACCTTACACCTTCGTGTTAGCTTTAGCAACAGTAATGATCATCAAAACTGCCTTTTTTAACATGTACAAATCAACCTCCATGAATCACAAATAAAATATAATTTTTAACAAATACCGCTAGTTATGCCTTTTTAACACCTTCATCATGAAATATATACACTTACGGCGTTGCTTGAACAATGTTCCCAAGTGGATGGCTGTGGATAAGCCTCAGAGCAAGACCCCATGTCACTCTCCCTCTTAGAGAACCAGGAAGAGGAATTAAACAGGAAATGAAGCAATACAGGTAACCCATCAGGAAGTGAGGTTATTAGCAAGTTCACCTTCAAAATTAAAGCTTCTTGACATTTTTAACTCTTTTTACTGTTCTTTTTTAACTTAAATACATACAAAAGAATTATTTGAAAGCAAACATTAAAGATAAATGACATAAATGCCTTTGAGGCATCACAAAAACGTTTAGATAATGTATTAGTTCATGGATATTCTTCACGTTCTTTACCCAAAGTATTCTCTGTTGATTCACTTGCTAATTATATTTACAGAAATCACTCACTGTGTCTTTTGGGATTCACTAGCTTAGCTCACCTTGTAGCCGACTCAATAGAAGCATGGCCTCTTCACTTGTTCACTTTGTGTGTAAGATTTTAGTTACTCCTCAGCCTCCTTTAGTAATAACTGCAGTACGCTGGCAATTATGGTAAATGGCCTGTATTTATATAGCGCTTTTACTAGTCCCTAAGGACCCCGCTTTACACATCCAGTCATCCACCCATTCACATACACATTCACACACTGGTGATGACAAGCTACGTTATAGCCACAGCCACCCTGGGGCGCACTGACAGAGGCGAGGCTGCCAGACACTGGCGCCACCGGGCCCTCTGACCACCACCAGTAGGCAACGGGTGAAGTGTCTTGCCCAAGGACACAACGACGGAGATTGTCCAAGCCGGGGCTCGAAAGAGCAAACTTACGATTACAAGGCGAACTCCCAACTCTTGAGCCACGATCGCCCACAATTATCACTCTAATCATTGACTCTGCACTGAATCATACCTGTTATTAATCTCTGTCTCTTTTCCACAGCATGTCTTTATCCTGTCTTCCTTCTCTCACCCCAACCAATCACAGCAGATGGCCCCGCCCCTCCCTGAGCCTGGTTCTGCTGGAGGTTTCTTCCTGTTAAAAGGGAGTTTTTCCTTCCTGCTGTCGCCAAAGTTCTTGCTCATAGGGGTTCATATGATTGTTGGGTTTTTCTCTATATGTATTATTGTAGGCTGTACCTTACGATATAAAGTGTCTTGAGGTGACTTTCTTTGTTGTGATTTGGCGTTGTGTAAATAAATTTAATTCAATTCAAAGAATTATTAGGAAATGATCAGACAAGAGAGGGTTTTCAGAAAACACTGTGAAATGTTCAGTTTCTATGCCATTTGTCAAAACAAGATCTAAATTGTGATTAAAGTGGTGGTTGGGCTCTTTCACATTTTGAGAGAAGCCATTCGAGTTTAATTAAAGATTAAATGCGGTGTTGAGGCTGTCATTTTTAGCATCTACATGGATGTTAAAATCACCCACAGTAATTATTTTATCTGAGTGTGTCGAGACAGGCAGGTTGGACTCAAGCGCAAACTGTAAATTATAATTAAACAGTTCTTTATTTGCAACACCCCGTGCAATATATACAAGGTGGGGGGAGTGGCCAGGGGTTGCAGGGATCCACAGGTAGGGTTACGGAAAACAGGTTCTCCACCCTCATACACTGATCAACGGTCCTCTCGCTCTGCTCTCAGCTCACTTGTTCCGCTCGGAGGATCCACTCCAAACTGTCAAACACTCATGCTCAGATATCCAGGGTATAGGGTTACAGGACAAGTCCAGGGAATCTATGTACAAGCAGATGAGAGGATCACAATGAATAAACTCAGGAGATTATGAAGCCAGTGTTCTAACCTGGCTCAAAAGCCGCAACATAAATAAGGAGAAGAACACCAGAATTTATTTGAGAAGAGGCCCAAAGCAAGGGCTAGCAAGCCTCCCTGAAAACCTGCCTCAGGTATCCTTTTATCCACACCTGCTTTGTGTTCACATCTTTATGCAGAATCCGTGGACCTGCTCTCATTTACTGTTTTAGCTGTTTGGTGGTTGTTGAAATTTTTTGAGGTTTAACCTGAGATTCTGGCGTTTCGGGCAAAAATAAATGTATATTTAAAAAACGATTCAGGATTGTAATGAATCAATATTACGTTATCCAAGC
Source organism: Perissodus microlepis (assembly GCF_051167445.1). NCBI lineage: Eukaryota > Metazoa > Chordata > Actinopteri > Cichliformes > Cichlidae > Perissodus > Perissodus microlepis. Next base: position 32,822,456 of record NC_140470.1, on the reverse strand, counting down.
TAGAATCGATTTTAATTGATAAATCAATCATCAAAACCCACCCCTAGTCTCCACCACACAAACGGTCACATACAAGTGGCCTCATACCACAACAAGTTACTTTAATATACAAAATTCAGTAAAGCAAGCGTACCAGTGACCACCCACAGGTTTTTTTGGGTTTGTTTGCTCACAGGTGGAGAGTGCTCTCGAGCGTTTTCCTTCCTTTTTACCGTTTCTTCCCGCAGTAAATATAAACAACGATAGTATTCCGGAAGAAAACCAAACATTGCAGATATTTTTATCATAACTCTGGTTTTACGTGGCCGATGTTACGGATTCAAATATTGGGGATGGATACAAGAGGAAAAACCACAATAACAACACTGGTCCGGCCGGGTTGAGTCAAACGATGATTTTAATGATCACACGTGTGGGAGATGGACACCGTACGCAGACAGCCTCAGATCTCAAAATGGTGGAGCATTGATCAAACTCTTATAGCCTCTAGTGGCCCCCACCTAATCATAAAAGCCTAAACATTCACATTCTTTCTCTCACACGGCGCCTAAGCTACGACCTTGGCTCCCTGTTTATCTGCTCCTGCTGAGATGGGGCAGAAAACCTCTCCAGTGTGTTCTGTTCTCTTCTAATCAGACAAATAAGGCGATGACTTTCTGCCAACAGTATTTCTTACAACTCAGCAGTATAATGCATCATAAAACAATATCATTCATTCACAATCAATCAGCAGTCTAATGTAATGCAAATCAGTTTAACAAATGCAAGAGTTATCACCTTCTTCTAATTCAGGAGAATAATGCAAACTAAAACTACATAATAATTCACAATCTTTAATTAAGGGTCCAACATGGCATAAAATAATATTATAATCCGACACTCCCCCTGATGAGCTCTTTAGAATAAAGAGCACACCTACACCCTGTAATCCAATGTTGCCGGGTTCATTTCTTCTTACGCCTGAGGCCCTTTGTCCCCCTGTTGGGCGAACCATATGTGAGATGACCTCTGTGTTTGCACAGTTCAGATGCAAGAAAAACTATTATTACAACAGTAGCAGGTACAGATGACACTCCCCAGTTCTCCCCAGTTCTCCCACAGCTTTATTTTGGTGCTACCTTATAGCCTTCAGACGTACTCAGACTAGAACCTCTGTCCTGAGGTTCTTTCTTCAACCTCAGGGGTTAGACAACCCTTCAGTCATTGCACAGATCAGGGGATTATTCTGCCCCGATTTCAAACAACGACCTGTGTATCCTCGGGTCCTGTGTATCCTGTGTATCCCCCAGAAAAAGGCCTCTCGAACCTTGTTGGTCTGGTGTTCCTGGATTTCCGCCAACCCCTTCATGGTTATTGCTGTGTTTATGGGATCCATCCTTTTGAGGTGACTAATCGGAGCCCAAACGCCATGACACTTGGACCCAGTTGGTGTCTCGGCAGTCACTGTGTCTGCCTCTGCTGCGAAGGATCCTCGTATATCTGTGACCTCGTCTGGTGTCTGTTCCTTCCTCTGTAAGAGACAGAAAACCAAAACACCTCTCTTCCTAGCTCTAATAATCTAATGTTGTTATCTACTGATCTTCTGGTGATTCAGAATTGGTTTAGAATATTCAGACTGTCCCAGGGACTTATTCTAATCATATCCTATGTGTGTGTAAGCGTGTTTGCATTTAGCCCTCTGCACTCAAAGTCAATACCTGCAATATATCAGTCCGGACCATCACGCCGAACGAAGCTTATGACCCTCAAAAGACCGAGTGCCAACTCATTATAAGCACATTTGCAAGGTGTGTCTGAAAATTATTAAAACCACCCATTCTAACAAAAGACATCAAAAACAAATTAAAAACAAATAATGATTTATGCTTCTCACTGATTCTCTAAAAAAGTCCGGAGACCTCTTGGGTCACTATTGGCTTAAGCTTTACCGTACCTAAGTTATTAAAACACAAATGAAGTCATAAAAATGTTCATATAACCCTTGTTTGATGTTAAAACTCAACTTCCCCCCTTTTTTGACACATTCCAATGTGTCAAATCAACGGCGCTAGAAAATTAAAGGAAAAGGTTAGTGACCTCATCTCTCAGAAAGTATCAGACTTTCTCCTATCCAGTGTCGTTGCTCCAGTCTTGTCATCCTGTGCCAGGGAATGAAATCAATTTAATTGGCATGTTAGATCTGTTCAACTCCTGGCTCCGCCCAGAGCCTGCGTCCGCAGAATTGCCAAGAAACAAAACCTGTAATAATATGAACTTCACTTGAATATGAACTTGTTGACTACTTTTGACATAGCAAAGCAAGATTCTCTCCTTCTCAAGGACAGGCACTGACTCCCACTTATCTCCTGGAGCCAACTGTCCCTTATGGAGACACAACATTGCAGCTACAAGGTTTTGCAGATTTGTTAAGTTGATCTGTGTGTATTGCTCTGAGTCAGGTATGTAATATTAAATGAATGTCGTTTAATCAACTGCCACTAATTAAAACTTCGCAAAAGATATAACTGAATAAAGATCACAAAGAAAAGCATGATATTTGTGTTGTGTAAGCGCGTGCGGCCTTCTATGCTTGAAGTCAGTCCAGTCCATAGATCAGCCAAACATCGCGCTGACTGTAGCTTTTAACCCTTATTAACTTGAGCACAACTCTATAATGAGCAACAAACTGCAATATGTATAAAAATGATCATGGGTACACCTGCAATGAAAGATCACATGATTATTCTGGCACCTGTAAATAAAAGATTAACCTGAGATTATAACAATCACTGTAATACAAATGTTAATATAATGTCAATAGCTTCAATAAATGTTTAATGCAATGCTTGTTATATGATTCTGATGTAATAATAATGCTGATGCCAAAATAACAGTAAAACACCCCCTTTTATCCCGTTTATAAACTTCACACATAAACGTTTATCCATGCCTCTTTTGAATTTTATTTCCCCCTGTTTTTCCCTCACTGACCACAGCAGGGGAAACTTTGTTTTGATTCAGCCATGAATGCAGCTCACCTGATTCATCACTGAGCCCCATCGCCACTGGCGTCTGACAGGGTGGCGCTGCATATTCTTCCTTTAATGTCTCTGTTTTCAATCTGTTAATTAGAGTGCTTAAACATGAAGTAGACTACGTCCACAACAAGTCAATACAGCTGTAAATGTGGCCAATTATCAATCTATTACCAATCAACAACAAAAATAGCTTATATTTTATGCATGCTTTTAGTCAACCACTCACCCAGAGGATCTCCAATCCCAGAAAATTCCTTCTCCTCATTTAATAAGTCAGTCCTCCTTCCATGCCCTGGTAACTGGTCCATCCAGAGCCATATCATCTTGAAATATACATACAACCAGCCAAACCACACCTTGGTCACACCAACCCTTTTCTGCCCTGAAGATGTCCAACGCCATCTTAGTCTGGATCAGGGTTTTAATAGTTTTGCAATTTTCATTAGTTTTTATTTTGATTTAGTTTTGACTTCAGATTTTCAATTTTATATCAGTTGTAATTAGTTTTTACCAATTGTTTGCTAGTTTAGTTTAGTTCTTATTTTATTTATTTATTTTTGAAAATCCTTAGTTTCAGTGTAGTTTTGATTAGTTTCAGTTGTGTTTGCAAAAATTAAGTGTAACAAAATCCCAGTTTCATCATATCAGTCATGCTCTTGTGCTTATCCTTGGGTATTGAGACTATTAACTCTTGCAGCGACAGGTGTTCGTAATTTTCGTTCAACTGGATGGATAAACTTTTTGAAGGCAATTGACTCACACAGTTATGTAGATGTCCCAGTCCTGTTGTCTCGCTAACACATCACGCTGCCTTGCCTGGGGTTAGCTTCTGTTTTCTGGGGATGAGGGTTGAGTGGGGGGAGCTCTCTGAGGAGGGGGAGTGGACGGAGAGGGGGACTTTTCAAGGTAAGCTAGGTTAGCCTTCTTGTGCGAGCTTCTCAAGTGCACTTTAAGGTTTGTAAAGTGGGATTTTTTTCCCTTTAGAAATGTCCCTCATGATTTGTCTCTTTCCACTACAAGACACTTGCGTTATCCAAAACACAGTCATATTCAAAGTAATCCCAACTTGGACTCTGGCGCTTTCTCCCGACTTTTCCTGACATGATTCTGCGCGTGGACGGAGCAGCAACACAGACGACTCGACTAACGTACTGCCACCTGCTGGCATAATGAGACACAGCAAGAAAAAATCTGGAAACTAAACTTCATTTTCACCCTTGACTATTGTAGGACACGCACACATCAATGAAAACTAAACACATTTTTGCTATCAATTCAGTTAATTTTAGTTAGTTTTGTGAACACCCATTACAGTTTTAGTTAGTTTTCCTTTTTTGTTTTTTTTCTTTATTTTTATTTCCATTAACGAAAATGTTTTTTCACCTCTAGTTTTCGTTATTTCGTTTTAGTTAACGATACTAACCTTGCTCTGGACTGTCAAAGGTGACTTTAACGCTGACTGTTCCGACAATCCATTTTATAACATCTCCTGGTCAGATTAGCCAATCTCTGCACACTGGAACAAACATAATCAACATGGTCAATATTTTCCTGCATGTTATTTCACCATCTTATCGATTCCAATGCTCCATCCTTATGTGGTTTGCGATATTATGTTTATCCAGAACTCCACTCTGTCTCTAAATGTTTTGAAGAATTTTTCATGTTTGGGGTCAAATTTTAAGAATTTGACCATAAGTGAAATTTATGGTGTTATCACCCCCTTCGGGGCTTACCTTTCCCAGTTTTGATGATATTCCTCCCTATTCTTTGCAAGTACCCCCTGTTGGTGGCGAGAAACTGTTGGTGTGGTCAAGTGGGTGCTGTAAAAACAAAAGCTCAGGACAGAACAGTCATCAGTCATGTACTTACCCACAAAATTAGCATATAATGAATTTCATATTGATCCTCTGAGTGTAATGGTGCATTTTAATTTGAATTTATCAAAGCTAAACACAAAAATTTTTCTTTATTTTGCTCTTGTTCTTGTGCAGCACCACCTCTCAGCACATGCCCCTGTCGGTCATATCTCTATTTTTCCGAGTTATTGACTATTTCAATGAAAGGACCTAAAAGATGGGGACCAGTGTTTATCCTTACATGTCTCCATTTTGAATGTGACAAGCCTATCATTCCCCTGTTATTCATAGACATCAATAGAGGGTTTTTTGGTTTTTTTTGGCTTTTTTCTTTTTTCCTCTATAAAAGTTAATTGACTCTTTACAGTGGCCTGCTATGGTTAATAATAACATGTTCAGTCATGAGTGAAATCAAACCTTTTCTTCACTTTAGCATTTAACATTCCCAACAATATAATGTGATACATTAATCGAAACACAGCTACTAAAACACAATTTTCTTAATGCAAACATCAGTAACTCAAAATTAGCCACCAAAGGGTTAAGTCTGCAGTTCACACTCATGTGAAGCTACAGCCTCCCCCTTTAGTCTCTGTCATCCTTCTGTTCTTGTAAAAACAAATCAAAGCAAGACAAAACATCCACCCTTCTTTTACAGGCTGGGTGAATTGTTTGTGGACATTTACTAATCCTAAAGTCAGTACCGTTTTTGTCTCAGTATCAAGTCAGTTAAAACTTTTAGTCGTCAGTCCATCACAGTCCAGCCACATGCATACATCCACACACATTCATACCATAAGTTGCTGATAATGGAGTCTCACGCGCAACCTATTCGAGCCTCCCTCACCAGCAAGATGACGTCATCATTTTAAAGGAAAACAGTTCCTTGTTTTTGGACTGGATTGACTCGCTGCAATCCTTTTAGGCTCAGGACTTCTCATGTGATCAATGTCCCATATAAGTGAATTTCTCCCAAGCCCATTATAATCATGGAGAAAAATACTTTGCGACTGTTTCCAGTAAGAATATTTTATAGCGCTTTAAAGTTCAATCTCTCAGGCCTGGATTAAAGAGCTGATTTGTTAAATCAGGAACTCACAAAATACCAAAATATCACCACCGGTGGATCACCCCTCTCAGATGTTCTTATTTCAGTGCACTGTAACAAAAGCAAAAACAAACGTAACCAATAAAATACTCATACAATGACAAATACTGGGGCCCATTGCAAACATGTCCAAGCATAAAACCATCTTTCTCTCTCTTAGAGAAAGAAAACAATCCAAACCTCACTGATAAAATCAACCTAGTGTTAAGTAGAACCCAGAAATCAACCAAAACTTCGCCACAAAGTTTTTCTCCCTCCTGGGACAATTATTGTGTAGGAATACAGGGACCGTAACTCCTTTTTGCCCTGAAAAAATGTTGGATTTACTTGCTTCAATAGTGGACACTGGTTGCACACAAAGGTTTTGCTTTGGCAGAAACTTAAACGACTGAGTTAAATCAACACAACCTTTTCATCTTCAGCAAACCTGTGCATTTTGTGTTCATAAAACACGATTGAAACATGTTCAGATGGAGTAAGTTGAGCTCCTGGAATATTTTGATCCTTCAATTCTGTCAGTTTATTTCAACACTATTCAATAACTTTTATTCAAATTCTACTTGGTCACTTAAATACTACATGTTGTCTTCATATTGCATGCGGTTCAACAAAGTCTAGATCCTGGTTACCATAAAAATTGAATGGGTCTACAACAACTACCATCCTCCTATCTTTCTCCTGGTTACAGCAGGGCTGGGAAATAACCCTAAAGTGATAGGTTACCAGGCAGGGTACACCCTGGACAGCTGATCAGTCTATCAGATAGAAACAAACAGCCATTCACACTCACATTCATGGATAATTTAGAATCATCAATTAACCTAGCTCTAATAGCTGCATGACTTTTCACTGTGGCAGGAAACCAGAATACCCAGAGAGAAACCACTGCAAACTAGCCAGACTGTGGATTTGCACCCAGGACCTTCTTACTGTGGAGCAACAGCACCAACCAGCATGCCAACAATGTAGGAAATACAGGAAAGCTATGATTTCCTGTATTTGATGTAGAATTATTTTGTTCTTGTCCTTGACAGGTTAATCCACAATAAATAGCAATAGCATGCATGTGGTGTGTGTGTCGCTGTCTGCCTCTTATAACTCCAGTGATTTTCCTGCAGTTTGAAATCTTATGCGGTGTTGTGGATTCCGTGAGTTCAGCAGCTAACCACTCTTATTAGATTGTATCGTGTCATCTCAATGAGAACAATTTGAGTTGTTGAATTTCGTACAGATCTTTAAAGCCTGAGGCAATTGTGTTAAACACACGCGAGATGCTTACGTAAATCCAAGAACTGGCCCCTTTTTTTCTTTTCCAGTGTGTTCCTCCTTCAATTAAATCTCAATCACAAAAATGTGGCGCTCCGAAATAAGGCTCACACCGTTAATTCATCATTTTCACTCTGTACCACTGCTCCTTATCAGGCTGTGTGAAGCACAGTAAACAATTCAGTCGAGGCCTTGAGCCATAAACAGACATCACGCACAGACATTGTTTTCATAACCAAACTGCCTTAGACCCTGTCCCCTACATCTACACAAACGCCCTCTGGGTGACATGAAATGCATTTAACCAATAAACAATCAATGGCTTCTTGTTGTTGTAACAGATTCTGTATTTGGATGTTTGTGTGCAGCATTTTGCGTGTCAGCATAAGCATTTGTTAGTAAAGCATTCTTCATTGCATCAGCGTGTGTATGTGTGTGTATCACTCTTCATTGCAGCAGCATGTGTGTGTGTGTGTGTATCACTCTTCATTGCACAAGCGTGTGCATGTGTGTGTGTGTGTGTGTGGATCACTTCTCAGTGAATTGAATCAGCATTTCGATTTGTGTGCGTGTGTGTGTGTGTATCACTCTTCATTGCAGCAGCGTGTGTGTGTGTGTATCACTCTTCATTGCAGCAGCGTGTGTGTGTGTGTGTGTGTGGATCACTTCTCAGTGAACTGAATCAGCATTTCGATTTGTGTGTGTGTGTGTGTGTCAGTTCTCACTCAATCAACGAGTGCATATGTGTTCATATGTGTGTTTCTCTTCATTCTGAGTCAGTGTATGTAGATGTGTGTGTTTGTGTGTGTTTGTGTTCATCACTTTCCTGTTCTGGTGTTCTGGGTAAACCACGGCCTGAAGCGTGCCCTGGGGTCCTGCCCTCCTCCATTTCAGTCCGTTTGCATCCATTGGTGCTGCTGCTCAAAGTTCTGTCCATACTGGTTCTGGCCCCAATTGAGGCAGTCCTTTTCTCCAGTGTCCTGCATCTTCTCCTTGTCCAGCTCATCCTTAACTTGACCCTTTTGCTTCTGTAGCTCCTTCAGGGTTTGCTCCTGCTGTTGGAGCTTCTTGTCCCGTCTGGTGACCTCCTGCTCCAGCAAGCTCCGGCCTGATTTCAAGTCCTGTGTCTGGGACTCTAAGCCTTACTGATGGGTTCGATTAGCAGCCAGCTCCTCCTGAGCCATGCTCAGTTTCTGCTCTGATGCCTTGAGCTCTTACTGAGGGCAGAAACCTCAGAGTCTTTTCCGTACACATCAGATTAAAGTCCATTGATGTTTTCCTTGCTTTGCTCCACGGCCTTCTGCAGCTCTGCTGTCCGGCTCTTCTCAGAGGTCAGCTCCTGGCCGAGCCCCGACACCTGTGCCTTCAGCTTATTTTCTTCTGGTGCTTTTGTCCATTCTGAGGTGCCTCCTGACCTCAGTGACTCCTCCTGTCTCTGGCACGCCCTTTTTGCTGCCCGATCATCCGTGTTGGTCTGTCACTGTCCTGCACAGTTTTAATGCAGAGTTGTTAAGGTCAGCATTCTTTTGCTCGCCCTCACTTTTCCTCTGGGCTTAATGGGCGTCTCGTCACAGCTCTGTCAGCTGAAGCTGTCTGGAAATCTCCCCCGTGTAGTGAAACGGGCCTTGGATTTAACGCTCTCCGTCTCCGCTGCATGAGATCGCTTTCCTGCAGCTCTGTTGACATTTTCAGGTTGTTGTTGTGGGTCCAGCTGCTGTAGCATTTGGTCAGGGTCACATCAAAGATGGTAGAGGAGTGAGCAAAGATGGTAGAGGGGAGAGCAGGAGTCCAGGTCATCCTCGGCAAAGCAGCCTGTAATCAAGCATAAAGAGAAAAAACAAAACAAAAACAAAACAAAAACAGACGAACAGGAAAATGATGTTGTTATTCAGAGAGGGGAGAAACACCGGGCCAGGCCCTGTGTCAGCCTTCTCTCCCCCTTTTTTTGTTTTTTGTTAAAATTGTTACGATCATGTTTAAAAGCCCAAAAAAGGAATTTTCTTTCATTCAGTAATCACTTGTATTAATCAATCAGCAGAAAACATGTCACAATTTGAATCTTTTAACCACTAAATTTGTTGTGTCGTCACTGGCTGGTCAGACCAGTGTCTTTTTTTTTTTTTTGAAGTTAAGTTGTTGTCCTGCAACCCAGAGAGTTTATTTGTTAGTAGTGGATAAACTTTATCATTCAACAACAGGTGTATGTTAAATTTCGCTGCTTTAACCTTGCTGGAAAATCTTCACGTGTTCATGAATGTAAGCTGTTTTTTTTTTTTCATTGCATGTGTGCGTTTGTAGGTGGGTTAATTTAACTTTTTTCTCAAACGAGGCATTTCTCTAACACGTGCCTTTCTCATATATTTCTTTGGTTGTGTGTGTGTTTTTATTTTGTTTCCCAAATTTTGATTTCCCACCTTAAATAACAGCATTCCATGTCCACAGCCAGGAGTTAGAGCTTGCTTGTGAGATTCAGGGACACATGGTGCCAATAACAATTCAGCCAAAAACTTGCCTGAAAATTTCCAGTGATGGTAACCGATAACTGGAGGAGAAGATGTCCTTTAAGCTTCTTTTCCGGGTGGGGACAAAGCTGGGGTCAAGCTGTAAACTTTTGAGCCAAAGCTTGGCCTGTCTGTCAGGTTGAGAGAAATCCACCTGTATTAACACACTAAAATATTCATTTAGTATTTCTATTCTGAAAACATCCACTCGCTTCATCTGCCTAGATTTTACTCTGTCTCTCTCTTGGTGCATACTTCACACAGTCAGGCAGTTGTCCCCTATGGGCATGCAGAGTTCCTGTCACACACACAGCTGAAATTCGTGCTTGATCACACCCTATATTATGATCAAACCAACAGTAAATCAGATGTTACCGCTTATATTATTGAACTGAACCAAGAGTCACTTAAAAATCTTATAAATCCTGCTTCACACCACAAAACTGAAACAAATCACAGCTGTATTTATCACTCAATCTCACTCTGCCGACTGAAGTGCCGGTCTACATCATGCACGATTTGTCTTTTCTATATCAAAACCCAGCCAAACATTAAACATTCACCGTAGTCATTCAAAACCTTATTTGTAATATTATAATCAGCAAAATCAGCGTTTCAATTACAGGCATGTATCATTGTTTGCAAATCATAATTATAAAACTCAAAAACACGCTAAACAGGAAGCAAAAGTCCTCTGTGCGCTTCACAGCAGCCACCTCATTTGCATGTTCACACACCGTCTAAAAATAGCTCGCAGCGCTGCAGCGCGCTGTCGTCACACACAGTCTCACTCACAGTCTCTCACACAGCTCTATTATTTTATATTACAAAGACGTCTTATATTTACAATCACTGTCAGGCCTGGCAGCTTTAGCGCCTACACAATTTTGACAAATTTAAGTTAACGGGTCCAACCGAAGAAAGTCCAACTTTTTTGTAATCAATTAACCAGTATCAGACTCTAACTGTATCTGGCCTAATCTCTAAAGTCCCTAACTCAATTTAACAGTGTCCAAAAAAGCGCAGACACCGTTCCAAACGGTGAGTGGTGCAACCACTAGTTATTCTGGAGTGCCCCAAGCTCCACAGTGACCAACTGACTATCCCTCAAAGAGGACAAGGCCTAGGTGTCCCCGACCTTGGCAAGCGTTACCTTTGAGCACTGCGCTTCTTAGCAGCCTCTAACTGCCGTCCTATAATAATTTATAACACTTTGAAACAACAGTCAACCCCCCAAAACAAGAGTCTGACTGAGGCAGGTGCAACCTAGTGGTCAATGGAGCCTCTAACTCACAACATGACCAACTCAGGTCCACCATATAACCAATGGAGCCTCTAACTCACAAAATGACCAGTTCCCTATCAAACTACTTGGGCCTCTAACCCAATTTCTTAGCAGCCTTTAACTGCATTAATTTCTTAGCAGCCTCTAACTGCATTAATTTCTTAGCAGCCTCTAACTGCATTAGTTTCTTAGCAGCCTCTAACTGCTTTAACTTCTCAGCAGCCTCTAACTGCTTAGCAGCCTCTAACTGCTTTAACTTCTTAGCAGCCTCTAACTGCTTAGCAGCCTCTAACTGCTTTAACTCATGAGATTTTTCATCAAAATCAAAACAGACATCTACCAGTAATTTCAGTGAGTAGACTTTAATTTAATCACGTCCAATTTGGCACACTTTGGAAATAGATTCAACAGGTAGTGCCTTACCTTTGTATAAGCCGGCTTATGTCCACTCACGTCAGACCACTGGCTTGTGCCTGTCCGTTCGACAACCTCGGACCGTCCAAACCTCCAACTTCCACCCCAATACCACAGGACGAGCCCCCAAACTGTTACGGATTCAAATATTGGGGATGGATACAAGAGGAAAAACCACAATAACCACACTGGTCCGGCCGGGTTGAGTCAAACGATGATTTTAATGATCACACGCGTGGGAGATGGACACCGTACGCAGACAGCATCAGATCTCAAAATGGTGAAGCATTGATCAAACTCTTATAGCCTCTAGTGGCCCCCACCTAACCATAAAAGCCTAATCATTCACATTCTTTCTCTCACACAGCACCTAAGCTACAACCTTGGCTCCCTGTTTATCTGCTCCTGCTGAGATGGGGCAGAAAACCTCTCCAGTATGTTCTGTTCTCTTCTAATCAGACAAATAAGGCGATGACTTTCTGCCAACAGTATTTCTTACAACTCAGCAGTATAATGCATCATAAAACAATATCATTCATTCACAATCAATCAGCAGTCTAATGTAATGCAAATCAGTTTAACAAATGCAAGAGTTATCACCTTCTTCTAATTCAAGAGAATAATGCAAACTAAAACTACATAATAATTCACAATCTTTAATTAAGGGTCCAACATGGCATAAAATAATATTATAATCCGACACCGATCAACGCAATTTAAAAACTGGTATAAAGTCCACACGTTTTCCGTCAATTGTTCCGTCTGTCCTGCTCACATCTCCAATGGTTGTACACGTTGTCATTAACATGGCTTTACTCCACATCAGCCGCTTTGCTCGCTAAAACACCGGTGTCGGCACATAAGGACGCTGTCATAGACTGTCAACCACGTTGATTAGCTGCGTATATATGAATGTGAATCGCATCATTGGCTGGACTATGGGATAAGGAGGCATCATTCTAAACACATACAAGAGCAGCCAGTCACTCACTGACTAACACTGCAAAACAGAATTGTTAAAGTTTTAATTTTAATTTCAATTCAGGTTAGATTTTTTTTGTGCGCAACACAGATTTTCTGTGCGCAGTGACCGTGCCAGCAGTGCGCAATTGCGCACGCGTGCAGCTTAGAGGGAACATTGCTCAGCACCCCACAGTGTTATTGCCATCACCTGGCCAACAACACTCACAAGTGACCTAACCAAAGTAGCCAAATCCTCCACAACACTAAAGGTCACAGCACAAAACATTCACCTCATGAGGATCTCATTTGGCATCCACTAACATTGATATTTTAACAGTGCATATATGGTGTACAGCCTATGCCAACTTAAAAAGGCCTTCCTGCCTCAGCCATAAGACCATAATTCACAAATGGCCTTAAACCTCCTGTCAAGTGTGGTGCCACTGATTTACTGGTATGCAATTAAACTTTACCTACCTACTTTTCGGTGGCGTGCCAGTCTCGAGGCAACTTTAAACGCCAAATCAAGAGTAGACAGCAGACCAGAGATACAGTCTCCTATCACACTCTGAAGCGTACCCCCACCCAGGATAACCACCAAACGCAACAAATTAAAACAACAAAGCAAAGCAACAAACAAGTGCCACCCAGCTGAAACACACTTACTAAAGGGAGTTTGCCCAATTACAGTGAACACCATCACTCACCCACTTAAAAGTAAAACAAAAACTGATATTCAGTCTTCACAAAAAGGTCCAAATGATCCTGGACGAGTCCCCACTTATATTGCCACCTGGCTCAAAAGCCTCATCACAAATAAGGAGACGAACACCAGAATTTAGGTGAGAAGAGGTTTTAATCTTAACATTCGTTGCAAGTTGGTTAAAATGGCTGGTATTACCAAAGCAAGGGCTAGTGAGTCTCCCTAAAAGCCTAACCCTAAAAGTCTGTCTGGGTCTTTGGTTGCTTATTAGGCTGGTGTGAAAAATTGCCACCACACCACTGTTTGTTTGTCAAACTTAGATTCAGTAGGAACAATGCGGTTTTTGTCTTGGGTCTAGATGCTGAGACCAGAGAGTTTCTCTCTGAGCTTTTTAGATTCAGAGAAAGCATTTTACTGCATCCCTCAGGGATCCTTTGGCGTGTCTTTTGGAAATATTGGGTATTAAAGCTGTTTTAGGTTATTAGCTCCCTAGAGAACCACAATGAGACCTTAGTTTGCATTGCTGGCAATAAGTCAGATTCATTCCTGGTGGGTATCTGCCAGTGCTGTCCCGTTGTGATTGTCATTCTGTTAATTATTTCCTTGTCTAGAATCCGGCCCAGGCGTAAATGATGTTTAGCTTTGCAACCTCAGGATTTTGTCTCTGCTTTTTGCAGGGGTTGTTGACTTTCTTAAGCATGACCTCCAGTTTTATCTAGGGCAATTTTAAGCCAATGTAAAGCAGCTGGAACAGGAATTGGCACCTCAGGGTCTGAGGCCATGGTTCTCATTTGAAAAAGAGTAGAGTGTGACAGGGTTGTCCAAACCCAGTCCTCAAGAGCTACCTTCCTGCAGCTTTTAGATGTATCCATGTTCCGACTCACCTGAATCAAATCAGGCCTTTGCCAAACTTGATGGCATGCTGAAGAGATAATTTGATTCAGCTGTGTTGGAGTAGGGATGCATCTTAAAGCTGCAGAATTGTAGCTCTCGAGGACTGGGATTGGACACCCCCACTCAGTTTTATTTAGGCAGTACCAAATGACAACAACAGCTGGCTCAAGGCAATTCATATTGTAAGGTAAAGGCCTGACAATGATACAGTGAAAACATAAAAAGACCAACAGCTGTATGACCCCCTTTGAGCAAGTTCTTTGGTAACAGGGAGAACTTAAAAAGAAATAAGAATGACAAATGATTGTTTTAAAACTCATGTAATGAGTATCATAATTTCTATTTTCTGTCCTATTCATCACATATTTCATAATATAAGCTTATATAAGCAGAGAGAGAAGATATGGAGACTGTAGAAAACTTTAGAAAAGGACTGTGCTGTAACTCAGATGGTGGATACATTATTGAAATCTAATAGGTAACATTATTGTAATGTTGTTGTTCATGGAAAAAAAGCTACGATACAAGGAGAAGCTACACATTTTGGGGACTCGTGATCCATATTCTCCCCCAGCAACTGTCCCACAGCCCCTGTTTGGTGACATCTACATGTATCTTGCAGAGAATCCTTCACCTCACACTGCTGCCTGAATAAAAGCTTTCAACTGCAGACCTGTAAGGCTGGGTTATTTAAGGTATGCTCACATGTTGACGGTATAATCTATGCCATTTTGGCAGCTGTAAATAAGCAAAGTACAGCTATATATATATCACAAAGTCACAAAAGTCACCTCAAGGCGATTTATGTAATGGGGTGAATACCATACAATATACAGAAAGTCTGTGATCAAACTATTTAAGACTTTTTGTTGATTGAAAATTCACCAAATTATTCAAGACTGATAGCAGAGAACAACTTTACCAACACAAAGCACCTTTAATTTTCCAAAGTGCTGAATTTATTTGCACAACTTGGAACTGAAAGAAAACCCTCTAGGACACCTACAGTAATTCCAAGGCTAAAGTGCAGGTTTAGAAATAGGACAAATGTAGGCCAATTACATCTAATTAAAAATTGCTGCAATTTCTTTGCCTGAGCAGTGCTTGAGATAGAGTGGCTGTGCACAGATTACGGGGTTAAACAAATGTGACGCTCTTTCCTGTTTTACCAAAGCATGTAATAATTTGAGAGAATTATAAAGAATTATGTTCCTTTAGTAAACAGCAGCAAATAATTCCTCACTTGTGTCATTTGACAACTGTATGGTTTTCAATAAAAATTCAAAAGTCAAGTCAGTAACAGAAGGAGTTATCCTAAATTGCAGTACGGTACTTTGAGGTTTGTATGCTTGTAAGCGTGGTGTATACTCTGACTAACACTCTACTTCGATCACAGCCTTTAGTCTTGGCTGTATGACTGAGTATTTCAGTCGACAGCAAAGATAATATATGAGCACAGGTCTGATGCTTTGATCTCTGACACCATAAATCAGTGAACTCAGACATCTGGGGAAAAGGAAAATACAAACATAAAAAACAACCTGAATGCGCACAAACACTATCCTTGTTAAAACTCTTGCAAGTGCTGTGAGTAGTGGGTTACAAATGGTTGAAGAAAGACTGAGACCCAGCTGCACCAGATGTAGCAGCAGTGTGTTACAAGCCTTACGGGCTGAAGCTTTATCTGTGGAGGCCGACCTGGCTGCTACTATAACACCAATATAAGAGCATGTGATTGCCACACTTGCCGAAATAAACAGAACACATGTGAAGGCTTTGTCGTAATCATCAGACATAGACCCACCAGACATTGCTATTTCAGAGCAAAAGTCCTTCATCTGCAGACTATCAAGGGCTTCAAAAGGAAACTCTAACAGCAGAAGAACTCGAGTCAATATATTTAGTGAACCGATGGCCCAGATCACAATGATGGCCACACCTGTGTTGGTGATAGTGATGATGCTAGCATGCCTCAGTGGGTAGCACACAGCGACATATCTCTCCAGAGACATCACCACCAGCGTGACAGGAGAGACCACAGTTGTAAGATTGGCAAGCATGGTGAGAAAACCACATACAGGATATGTTAGTGTTATCCTACAAGCAGCAATAATATACAATAACTGACTCAGTGCCATCTGTACTGTGTCTGCAAACAGAAGGTTATACAGGAGAATGTATCGCGACGTCTCACAGAACAAAGCTTTACTCCTTAAAGTAAAAAGCATGATTCCATTAATGCAGAGAAATAAACAACATGGCAGTGTAGTCAGAGTGGAAAATAAAACTCTTTCCAAAACGCCTTGATACTGCTGGTTAGCAGTAACATTGGTCAGAGACAGATTGGCAAGTAACATTTCAATAAAGAAATTCAGTTTTTAACATCTTCAGTGGAAATAAAACACAAAAAAGTATTCCAACATTTAAAACAGAAAGATCCACAAAGCTCTTTTCAGGTCATCCTCCTTCTGCAGGAAATTAATAGGTTAGAGGGCTGTGGCTGCTTTCAGCTAAACGGCACTGGACAGCAAGATTTTCTTACCCACACATTGTGTATATACGCTCTGTAGTCACACCTTTTCATGTGACTATCACATGTCTGCATTATTTTTTCCAGTTTACTTACAACCCCCCTCCTCGCCCCAGGGACATGATAACTTGAACATTATAGTATAGGAGTAATACATTAATAGCCTGTTAAGTTGATTCCATATTGTTTAAAGCATTTTTTTCTGACATTGCCATGAACATATTGAGCATGAGCATATTTGCACTGCACAAGACACTAAATAATGTGGATTGCACAACATGGACATTATATCTCTTCATTTCCATTTAATACTTGTACAGCTGCTGTTATTGTGTATATATATATATATATATATATATATATATATATATTAGGGGTGCAACGATACTCGTATCGATATTGAACCGTTCGATACAGTGCTTTCGGTTCGGTACGCATATGTATCGAACAATACAAAATTTTTAATTTATTTTATCAACTTTCCTTCTGACGATGCTGTCTGTGTTGAGCGCTCAGTGGATCTGCGCTCGACAGTGCAGCCTAGGCGGAGTAGTCGAACGCAGATTCACTGAGCGCAGGGCAAGCTAGCGAGACAGAAGTTAAGCTCTCCTTGCAACATGGCAAATCGAACCTCCCCCACCCTCATTCAGATCTGGCCTTTGGAACTATTTTGGTTTTCATGTGACGTATGACCCTGAAGGTAAGCGCGTCATGGACTAAAGTAAAACAGTATGTTGGATGTGCCACGCAATGCTCAATTACATGGGTGGGAACTAGTGTGTTAGCGCAGTTAGCTCGTTAACATGTTGGCCGTCCAGCCCCACGCACGGGAAGAGCCGCGGTAGCTCGTTAATGGAGATTTGCCGCGTTGTGGCGTTAACGTCATTTCAGATTAACGCTGACAGCACTAGTGGGAACACAACGAATATGACTGCACATTTACGCCGACATCATCCTAGTGCAAAGACAAGTGGAAACAGACAAAAACAACAAGCACGCATGCTACAAACTTTACCCGAGTCATTTAGACAGCCGTTAGCACATGATTCTCCTTATGGGGACCTGATATGTTTAATATGCTGCTGAGAATATAGCCCAGAAGAAGCGTATAGTATAGCTTTTATTTTGGAAAGAGCCATTTCTCTGTAATAAACTCTCTTTTCCAAAGATGAGTGATTCCTCAATCAGATACAGGGCTCGCAAAATCGCTAGCCTGACGTCCCGGGGCTAGCGATTTTTCCAGTCGGGCTACCAAAATCTATCTCTGCCCTGCCCGTCGGGCTATCGTAGGAAGGAAAAATATATGTCAATGCTTTTGCATTCTTTCGGAAATGTAGCTGGGTAATTATGTCATTGGCATCGGTGAGCCACTGTCAATATGTGACATATTGAAATCGCGTTTGAATTTGCGCTTGTTTTTTACTTTCACTTTGCAATCGCGCAAACTGTGTATAGAGAGCGACAGCACTGATTGGTGAGTGACGATAATTTGCGCACCAATTCCTCTGACATCGTCTTATCAATCGTTAGCTTACTATGCAAACATGACAAGTATAATCTCCCACAGCTTAAACATGTGAGAGGTTGATCGCGCAGAGAATCGCTGAGCGTTATGTGAGTGCGTGTGTAAAAGCAGCAGGATATATATTTTAGTTCTGCTGAGCCGAATAAGACAGGTCAGGGTGAAGAAGTGACAGCCAAAGAAAAGCTTACCACAAAACGGAAAAGTGAAAAATCAGACTATAAGGCAAAAAGAAAGTGCAGCTTTATGGTTTCATGGACAAAAGAATTTCTGTGGCTGCAATATGACAAGCTAAATAACCAGGGCTGCACATAAGTGGTCCGCATGTGCGCATTCGCTATCAAAATAAAAAATGCGCACAAGATAAGAAGTTGCAACGCGTGTTTGCGTACATAAGATTTTCTGGAGGAGGACAGACATTTGTTTAGAACTCTTAAAGATGTCGAAGAAGCTCCTTTAAGCAATTACTTTGGTTTTCTTCCACCTCCAAAGAAATGTCAGAAGGAGTCCGAACCACAAAAGAAGCGCATATTCTCGGAAAAGTGGTTGCAGGAGGTGAGCTGGCTTCAAACAAATGATGAACGCACAGAGATGTGGTGCAGAATGTGCCGTGAAAATCCCACTCTAGCGGACAAAAACAGTGCCTTTTATATGGACGCAAACGCGCGTTGCAACTTCTTATCTGGTGCGCGTCTTTTATTTTGACAGCGAATGCGCACATGCGGACCACTTATGTGCACCCGTGTAAATAACATGATGTTCTGCTGGGTGTGTTGTTGGTTTTCCCTCGATTTCTGAGTCGACAAGCGCCTTTGTTACTGGGACCAGTCATTTTAAGAAAGGCCCCCATTAGAACCCATGAGAAATGTAAGAAATGCATTATTGCTCAGTCTGCAATATCTTTCCCGGAACAAACACCAATTGCAAATAACAAACTAAAAATAAACCTGAAAAATCTGTTTAGAACAGCGTACTATGTTGCAAAGAGTGAACTACCACTGGCACAATTTAGCAGTCTTTGCAAACTTCAAAAAGCAAACAGCCTCGATCTTGGTTCCACTTGCCTCTTACCCGTGACTTCAGTGCAAATTTCAAATTCAGGATCTGACACAGACTGATTCATGTCCTACACAGTTCTTACAAGTTCATAGAAATTTCTGTTCAATTAGAACCAAGTATTTGAGTTGATGATTGTAATTTTTATACAATGTTGTAATTTGTTTTTCAACAATTTTTTGGTTAATGTTTTGTTTCCGTTACAATATTATACATTAAAGTATAATATTGTAACGGAAACAAAACAGGAAACAAAACATCAATCAAAAAATTGCTCTCTTTTTTATTCGGGCTACTTAAATTTATTTTGGGCTACCAAAAACTTAAGAGTCCCTGCCCAAAGGGCTACCAGGGATTTTGAAATTTTGCGAGCCCTGAGATATATTTATTTTTTTATTACTTTTTTGTTTCAGCAACATTAAATTTAAAAACTGTACTTTTGAGTTAAAATATATATTTATAATTTTAATAAATGACAAATTAAAAAGTCATGAACATTTTTTTTTTTTGTATCGAAAAAATATCCAACCGTGACACCAAAGTATCGAACCGAACCGAACCGAACCGTGAATTTTGTGTATCGTTGCACCCCTAATATATATATATATATATGTTTATATTTCTCATACATTCTTATATATTTCTATACTGTGTATTGTGTATTTTGTTGTACAGTTATTTTATTTTCAACTTTAATTTATATATTTTATCTTATTCTTTCCCAGTTAAATTTACCCTTCATTCTAATTTGTGTTGTACAGTTATTTCATTTTTAACTTTAATTTTTATATTTTATTTGATTTTATTTGATTCCTTCCTAGTTAAATTTACCCTTTTTTAATTTTCATATTTATTTCCTATCTTATTCACAGCCTTTTCTTTTTTCTTTAGGTCACGAGCAGTTGTGTAAGCATTTCACTGCATATCGTACTGTGTATGACTGTGTATGTGACAAATAAAATTTGAATTTGAATTTGAACATCATTATTACAATAACTAACATTTACTGTATGAAATGATATGCAACAAATAAGAATATAGTTCATAATTAAGAGTAGGAGTTAAGAGTAGGAATGCAGATGCTGGTTGCAGCTTTCCAGCATCTTTCCACCTACCTCTTCATGTTCCTATGGACATGAACATGATATTAAGGCACTTTTTATTGTAAGGTAAAGACCCTACATTAATACAAACTGAGCTTGCCAGTTCCATCCAGAAAGGAACTGGCAGAAACATTATGGGAGCAAAACCCCTGATACTGGTAATCAGAACAGTCACTTAAGACTGTAAGACCAGACTGACCAACCTGTGCACTGCCTGGATTAACTAAAATAAAGCCTCTGACTCAATGTCCACACGTGTCACCAGGACCCTGAGAGCTTTCATCGAGAATTTTATGAAGACGTAGCAAACAACACTACAGGCTAACTTTAAAACAATTGCACTGGTGCCAGAATTACCAAAGAGATCTTCTGTCCCCACTGCTTATCTGCACAGGCCTGAACATCCCCAGTGAGATTATTAACAAGATGGCTACGTATACCAACTGCAGAATGGAGCAATCATTAGCCACTTCTTCTATACCTCTTCTACTGGATGACATCAAGCTGTATGCCAGGAGTTAATGGCACATTGATTCACTGATGCACAAAACTAGGATCTACAACATCGACATCAGAACGTCATTTGTACTGGAGAAGTGTAAAGAGATGGTAACAAAGAGAGCAAAGGTAGTAAGAACTGAGGGGATCGCACTACCAGAAAGCAACATTGCAGACATTGAGGACATCTACAAGTACCTGGGAATCCCTTAGGCAAATGGGAACCATGAAAACACTGATAGAAAAACTGCAATAACTGAATAATTGCAGATAGTAAGTCCTGAGGAGTCAACTGAATGGGAAGAATAAGATCTGGGCAATCAGGACCTATGCCCTGCCAGTTGTCAGATGCCAGAAGCCATGTTTGTTGTCGACCACATTTGTTGTCAGTGCATCAACATTCAACATGTTGAGCATCAACATGTGTTATCATAGATAGAGCTGGGTGTCATCAGCATAGCAGTGTAAATGTATGCTATGTCTTCTGATGATACTGTCTAAGGGAAGCATGTATGATGTAAACAGAATTGGTCCTAGCACCGAACCCTGTGGAACTCCATAATTAACCTCAGTGTGTGAAGAGGACTCTCCATTTACATGAACAAACTGGGTCTATTAGATAGATATGATATAAACCACAGCGGCACAGTACCTGTAATACCTACAGCATGTTCTAAATTTTTTCTACAGGCTAAATGATGATCTTCTAAATTAGTGACACACCATTTCCTCTCCAGCTTACGAGTCATCTGCTTTAGGCTACGTGTTTGAGAATTATACCACGGAGTCAGGTACTTCTGATTAGAGACCTTCGTTTTCACTGGAGCTACAGTATCCAGAGTCGTACGTAGTGAGGAGGTAAAATTATTAACAAGATGATCGACCTCTGTTGGAGCAGCGTTCAGATAGCTGCTGTGCTCTGTGTTGGTACAGGGCATTGAAGATGATAACAGTGGGTGGATTATATTCTTAAACTTAGTTACAGCGCTTTCAGAAAGACATCTACTGTGATAAAGTCTACTCTCCACCGCTGTGTAATCAATTATTGTAAATGTAAATGTTATCAGGAAATGATCAGACCGGAGAGGGTTTTCAGGAAACACTGTTAAATGTTCCGTTTCTATGCCATATGTTAAAACGAGATCTAGAGTGTGATTAAAGTGGTGGGTGGGTTCTTTTACATTTTGAGAGAAGCCAATTGAGTCTAATAACAGATTAAATGCCATGTTGAGGCTGTCATTTTTAGCATCTACATGGATGTGGAGATCACTGATATGTGCAGCAAAAAATTAGCTTCCTTTGAATCGTGATTGGCTTCTCCCCAAGGATTAAGAGGAAGGGCTCAGAGTAGAGGCACTTCTTCTCCACATTGATAGGACCCAGCTGAGGTGCTTTCAGATATCTGACAAGCATGCCTCTTGGGCACCACCTAGGTGAGGGGTTTCAGGGCAGATCCAGGACACACTGGAAAGATTGTAACTCTTGGTTGGCTTAGGAACATCTCAGTGTTCTACTAGATGAGTTGGAGTAGGAAGTAAAGCATAGAAAGATATGGGCACCTCTACTTAGACTTCTGCCACTCCGATGCAGAGACGTGGCAGGAAAATGAATGGAATGGGTAAAGCATGTGCACATATGACTATCTAAGTCAACAGTGTTTTTATTTTTTTTTGTTTTGTTTTTTTTTTACATTAGCAGCTACAAAGTCTGCACTTCTCAAAAAAGGCCAAACAAGTCTAAAGAGTAGCAGGATACAATGTTAACTCAGGATAAATTGTTGTTTCTAATATTACTTCTGGTATCTAAGTTACTCAGTCTTGTAATGTAAATGGAATTGAAAGCTTTGTTTATAGCAAAATCTACAATTTTTGTGTTGCTGTAGGAGATGAATTAAATACAGTTCACAAAAATATATCTTTGTTTTTATTTTCATTTTTTTCAGTTTCTAAAACATTTCATTTTGTACGTTTTGTATTTGGGTTTATCTTACAAAGACAGAAATTGAAAACGTGTGCTGATTGCACTACATAACTTGCTAAAACAGGACCATGCATAATTAGCTTTTACTTCACTACACTCTAAAAACTATTGTTTAAGCTCAACAAAAAAAATTAACGCAAAGAGTTTACTCTTTTTAAGTTATGATAACTTATGTTGAAATTAGATTGAACCAACAAACTATATTGAGTTAGGGGAATTAACTTTTCCTCCATAATCAAAGGTAATTTTAATTACCACTTACGTAATAATTGGTAGCTTAAAAACATATTTTTAAGTTGTTTAATCATAAAACTTATGTTCCTCCAATTACTTTTTTCACATTATTTAAAATGATTGTAATTAATTACAGAAATTACAAAAACATTTTTTTAAAGTTCATTATTTAAAATATTAAGTTGCTGATTTTCATCATTATTATCATCATTTTAGCTTTCTCTTTTTTTTAATCTTTTTTATCTTTTTGCTCTCTTTTTTTTTCTTTTTTATTGTAATAGCTTTTAAGAAAGGAATTCACTCAACATTTTTTTTTATCAAATAACTTTTTTATCTTTTAACTGTAGGCATTTCAACACTTTGTATTTAAAAAGTGAAATAAACCAGAAATTTAGATTTATGCCATCACAGCCAAGTTATACAATATGCCTTTATGTATTTAAGACCACAGAAACAAATGTGTTCAAATGGCAAAAAATCTACTTAGAAAACATTTTGTTACAGTAATACTTCCACGCCAGTGTTCAGTAAATGTTAACTTTCAATGCCTGCCAAACTTTGCAAGATCTTGCATCTTTCTTTTACACAATGCAGCAAACACCTTTGTTACACATACAGGATTCAAAACAGTTAACAATTTTTGAAACAGAGTCAGCATCTTTAACATAATACTGGTTCCATCAAGGTCAATGAACAGCTTCTGAACAACTTCAAAAGTATATTTCAGATCCTTACATTAGCTCAGACTGACAGCATATATTATGCCCATGAGTAACACACAGCACCTTGGGATTTTTGTTCCCTCCACCACAATGGTTGCAATCTTATGGTCAGATCCAGGGGTGTACTGGTCACCGATGATGGCACTTTTCATCACCTGCCTTTCAAGGTTGGCCTTAAGTTCTTTGGTGTCCTTGTAAAGCAAATTTTAAAAATAGGTTTCAAACCCTCGATTATCACACTATACTAACTGCTTACACAAAGTCTTAATGTTAAGTAGATTCACATAGCCTATGCCAGAATGATGCTACTGGAATGACATTAACAATATTTCACACAACCTGATTTTGTTTTTTTTAAAAAGAAACAAAGATAGCTACAGCTCTTAAGATCAAGAACAATACTTACTTTAAGCTGTATCACAATAGTAACCAAAATCATTTATAATGTAATATTACATGTAGGTCATGCAAATTTTATAAAGACATAAAATAGGTGAGCCAGGGGGAAAAAAGAAGCCTCTAGGTCATCCTCTGACAAAACTATTCACAGCTTAAAGGCTTCTAATTTTGGTAAAAAGAAAAACAAAA